>NW_019235742.1:629601-632045 GCF_002742605.1 Olea europaea var. sylvestris
TAATAACACGTTCAACTAGATGCCCATCTTTCCACATAACGTAAAACAATAGGCATTTGCTCTTTCATTGAGATATCTTGAGATTCATCAGCTAGAATTGAAAAGAATGTATCAACAATATCTTTGATGGTAACATCAATTGTTTCAATAGCTGCCATACTTACAATTTCATTCTTAATTTTTTTTAGTTTTGATTTTTTGAAGCATTTTTCAAAGTGGTAAATTTTATCCCTTCATTATGATTAGCCAGAAACTTCAACTATTGAAGAAAGTTACCTTGATTATTTGACTCTTCAAACTTATCATGATCACAAAAAGCAAGTCCTTGCTGTAAAATAAGTCGAACACAATCAATTGATGCATCCAAACAAATTCGATATGAAATTCGTGCTTGTTTTGACTGCTTGAAGAAAACTGTCTCAATATGTTGTTCTTGATTCATCAGGGCTTCACAGTTGCTTCAAGCTAGATTATTTGCACCATGGACATCTCCAACATGAGCTCCAAGTCTATCCTTCTTTAAAATTATAGAACCCTTCTTTCGTAAAAGCATCACCACCTCCTTGTTCCCCATTATTTGGTCCGAAAAGATACCAGTATAAGCAAATGCGGCATTTTTACTTATACTATATTAGAACCAATCATCATATTCATTGAATAGAGCAGGAATGAATCGCCTTGATTTTTTACATTATAACACATGAATCCGAGGCTGATGCAGACATCTCTACAAGGTACTCTTGTTATCTAATCTTGAAGATTAACATTGTAATCCATTATTGTAGTTCTTAATCCGAGATCCACAGGAAGTTGTACAACATCAATATGCTCAATACTTTCTTTCTTTACCTCATCATTTTCTTGAAAATCAATTTCATCAACACTTGCTTCCTTTGCTTCATCATTTTCTTAAGCTATAGCATCCTTAACACTTGCTTCCTTTACCTCAACATTTTCGTTAATAGAAAATCTCTTAATGCGTGACTTCTTCGCCTCAACATTTCCTTCAATGAAAATTTGAGATATTCGTTTAAAATACCTCAACATATCTTCCCATAAATCAAACAAAGCTTGCATAACTATACCATCAGTGAAATAGAAAGTTAGGAGATGAACATCAAGAATTGAGATTACAAATAGCAAATATTTTAAGATAAACTAAACTAATAATCAAAATTATAAATGTAGATTTTTAGAAATGAATTCTATCAGTTTATCACAAGATAATTGATTCTTTAAGCCAATTCATAATTGAATTTTTCAGTACTTTTCTGGGAACTCAAAATCAACTAGTCTCTTAAAATCCTTTGTTTGTTCTTCCACTACTTCCAAACTCGCTTTCGATGAAATATTTCCAACAAAATATGGTACCCTTTTTTTAACACTAACATTCTTCTCACTTGTGGGTACTTCTTTTTCTTCCTCTTGTCATTTCTGATTTTCATGCCTTGATTTCCCTTGAACAAAGGTTTAAATTTTGGTCAACTTAGAATTTTTCTAATCCAAACTCAATCGATTGACTCTATTCATGTGCTAGAGTCAAATGCTTCCAAGGACGAGTGACCTCGCTAAATGCATTGAACTTGGCTATTTACGGCTCAGTTTCGCCTGAAATTTCTAGCCTTGATATTTATATGATTTGATTTTGGGATGTGATGAAATTATATAAGCATAAATAACTGTCAAAACATAAACAATAAGATTAAGAGAGGTGGATTACAAAAATTTGCTTCTTCAATCTATTCTTGTTCTTGTTCTTCTTCTTTCAAAATATCGTTATTGGAATTTGGTATTGCAAGAGTACGCAAAGTTTTGAGAATTGGGGAAAGGGAAGTACGATTAAAAAATTCATATTATGTGGACCTTTTTTCAGTGTCAAAGATTGTTTGGTTTGAGTGGGTCAGTTCTGTCTCGATCCAATGCTATTCCAAGCATGCATTTACAATGTTAAATTTTTGAACTATTGAGAATGCATAATATTTAATTTAATATTTTCCTTTTTAAATTCCAATATAAGGTTTTGTAACCGTGCAAATAAAATACAGTCAAATCATTAAAAATGTCAATAATTGAAAAATTAGTTGTTTTTTGGACATCACAGTAGTCATATTACAAGCACACAAACATCAACTTCTGAAAGCAAAACCCTTCTTTCACTGCAACTTCATTACCTGTTGATACTTATTCTTGGAACTCAGCAAGCCAGGTATTATCTTTGTTGATCCACTCTATTTCTGTACAGTAAATGCCAAATCAATAGTTGTTATATAACAGTTTATGTTAAAGTATAATAACATGAGACCCATAGATAAGCATGAAAAGATAAATATTCAAACAGAAAAAATAGTAAAAAAAAAAAACAAAATAAAATAAAATAAAGCCTGCTTGACTGCAAGTATAAAATACACATTCAAAAGTACTTTCGCGTAGGTTTTCGAGCTAAC
>NW_019235743.1:0-44637 GCF_002742605.1 Olea europaea var. sylvestris
TTTTGAGAAGGACTATAATCCTCTGATGATCAAATCTTTCAGTTAATTTTTTTAAAGAACCTGCGAATCTTTCTCAGTAAGATGTTCATTTTTCAGTCCATTGTGAAGATGATGACGAAGGAAGATGAGTGCTTCTACACGATCCTATAGGGATTCTTTATTTTCTTCTTTTATTATCTCTCCTAAACCTTTTGAGACAAGATGAATATCAACATCAAGTACTCACGATAAATAATTTTTGCCAGAGATGTCAAGTGCAGCAAACTCAAATTTTGTGATATTTGTCATTTGAGTAACTATACAATAAAGCAAGAGAAAATAAATTTAGTTTCGAAGAATACGATTAAACATCATACAATAACTAATCGAGTAGTCAAGTCAACATGAAATAAGTTACGTGTTTTCCTTCGGGGATAAACACTAAAATAATATGTTTTTCGAAACATATGTTACTTCAGGAACACGTTATATTTTTTTATTATTTTTTCAAGATCAATATGTCAATATTCTTCTGAAATATTGAAAAATATAATTTATACTCTTCAGGAGCAAGTAATATTCTCCAATAATATTAATTATAATATTGTGCTACTTCAGAAACAACTACAATTAAGAATGAATGTAATAATTGATGTTTTATTACTAAACAAAAAAAAAAATTCAATTACACGCCATGTTGATAGTATTAATAAATTTGCAAAAACTCGTAAAATATCGGCATGAATTCATTAATATGAATTGAGTGGAGATGAAGAAAAATATCAATGATTATGACATGCAGAAATCAATTAACAGATTACGTGGTTATGTAAATCGCTTTTCATCAAACTAAGTAGAAAGAAGCAATCAATTAACTCATGAATTAATTAGTTACGAATTGCATAATTATGCTGCAGGTATTATTGTGGATTAATTAATTAGAAACATGAATTAATTTAAAGACATATTTATGCAAACGGGGTTATGATAAAGTGGAAACTCATGAATTCGACATCATATGATTAATTCAGTGACATGATTTTATGTACAGATATGAATCATAAATATTATATAGACATGAATTCAAAGACATAATTCATGCACATGTCAATACACGAATTGACTAAACATAAGTGAACTAAATTCTATACGGCCATGCAAACAGACGTATGTATATATAGACGTGAATTGGAAAAAAAAGTTACAATTTGATCGTAAGTTTGCGTCGTTATGATGTATTTGTGTACATATAAAATAATTCACATATCACCAAATTAATTTTGGTACACATGATAAAAAAAATTACCTCCTTCACTAGATTTGGAAGATTTAAGTGTTCGTGTTGATAAAGTGTTATAAAAGTGAAGAAAATAGTAGAAAACGGAGAGAAGTCAATAGACTTATGTATATTTTATTAAAAATCAAAGCCCTGTATTTATATGACAGAATTAGGGATACAATAGTAATTATTTCTAGGGCTGCAGGGATGTAATTGTCATTCACCTCTAAACCCTAATAAACTTTCCTTTTATAACATAAAAAACATTTTATGCATGATAGAGAATATTTTACATTTAGGTATGTTTGATTGGGTTAAATTTTCCATGGAAAATGGAATTTGAACAACATTTTCCAACTTTTAAGGTGTTTGATATGTTTATTTTTTCCATGAAATTCAAGTTCTTGCTTTTCTTGAATTTTGGATTTTTCTTGATTTAGGGTGAGTTTCTACCTGACGTGAAATATATAGAATTGTATTTGTATAATGGACCACGCTACACGACCCGCGCGGGTGACCGCACACACACATACACATGGGGTCGACATTTTTTTATTCAGGTGGGACCCGTGCGCCCTGTGAGGGTGCGGTGAACGGCGCGGGTTGTTTAGCAAAATTCTTGTATAATATACCGGCAAAAACTATTTTGACAGCCTTAAAAATATCATATGACACTAAAAAGGGGGACGCTAATATAGTGAAAAGTAAAATCATTACAATTATTTATGAAATTTCAAAACCATAAGTTTTGGTTTGCACAAGTGTAAAATCACACATATAGTGTACAAAGATGTATAGAAGAGTTGGGAAACCCGTTTGCTTTTGATCTTCCAACTCGTAAACAAGCCGGCTAAACTGCACTAAAATTTATTAACCTTACTAGTTACTACATTAAGACGACAGAACAACTACTCAACCCAAAGGTTTCATAGCTTCTCTATGTATCTTCACTCTCATTAGTGAATATATTGAGTGCCATATGAGTATTAACACGATGCACGCTATAGATGATCAACTATAGACCTTGCTATTCTCCTGGGATGACACAGAAACCTTCATCCAAGACTCACTATCCTCCGCCGTTGTTTTCATTTCCTTTTTATGTACTTCAGAGAAATCAATATTCAAGTCACGACTCCTCTTCTTTACCATTACTCCAAATAATTTCACACAGTCTACATTTTCGTCATTATCATTACCAAGATTCTCATCACCCACACCTTTGTTGCATGGACGCGCCTCGTCCACGATAGGGGCACTACCGTTCATGATCTGGTTGATTTGTTCTGGCGCCACCTTTACACATTGAGTTAAGTAGGCAATGAGTTCGTCGCATTGTTTTTTTGTTTGTGCCAGCTCTGAACATAGCATATGATTGTCTTTCTTCAATTTCTTGTTTTCATCAGATAGGTCTGCAAGTTGTGCCGATGTTTGTGTTCCTAATGACCCTGGATTTTTGGAGTCCGGAGATGAGGTTGAACTCGAGCCAAGGTCATCCCCAGAGTTCTCCTGCAAGGTTGGGCTATCAGTAACCACATGCTTTAACCCTGATGGATTTTGTGAAGGCACCGTTTTCCGACGACGAATTTCAATTAAAAGTTCCTTCTGATCACGCTTAAAGTTTTCATTGGCAAATTCCCACTTGTCTGGAACGATCTTTCGAAAGCCCTGAGGAACAAGAGGATATATGTTACCATTTTAACACACAAACATAGCATTGCCCTATCCAAAAAATTTACGTAAGAAGCTAATTGCTAACTAATTATTGCACAACTTTGATTAGCTTGATATCTTAAATAAGTTCTTGCTTAATTTTATCTCAAAAATCCATCCAAATGTAATATGTAACAACAAGATAAAGTAAGTAAATTATACATACGATGTTCTATTTGATTCAACGCACTAAAATGCTCTAAGAAAATCTCAGTAGCTCTAGAGAAGTATTCATGAAAAGCAACAAAATAATTGTATTGTATTGTCTGAAACAGTACCCTCGTGCTGATGGGAACTAATAATGAAACAACCCTACCACTAACAAACATTTATTTGACTTTAGCTGCAAGTGTTAGGACTAAAAGCACATGTAATTGACCGCCACCACATATATTTCTACTTTTCAATATTAAAAACTATACTAAATTAATTTAGAAAAGCCTGAACGGGAAAATAATCAAAATATACTTTCCAGCCGTCGAATAAAAAAAAAATGGAAAAATCTAAAGTCGAACGCTATTGTCGGCTCACCGCCAAATAGGTCATAAATATTGATGCAGACATCATACCACCAATTTGGAATTTTCTCTCTTATAAAAAACCCAAGTTTGGCAAGAACATAAAGGGATTATTTAAAAAATTATAAAATAAAATAAGCGCAGCAACAAATATTGACCGTACGACGGTTCAAATTTTCAACGTTTTAATTTTTAAACTAGATTTTAAAGAATATTTAAAACTCAAATTCAATTACGCCTCTATTTCTGGGGAGAAGAAACCATGAAATTAGGAAGGTAATCATATCTACACCACAGTATTTATTTGTTGCAATTTAAGATTTTCAGTTTTTTTTTTTTTAATAAGATTTATGTCCGCAACTTCTTTTTTCATATTTTATCTTCAACATTAGCCCAAGACGTCATAACTTAGCCCCTGTTTGGCCCTCATTATTTGAATTTATAATTAGGGGAATAGTCTTTTTTTTTTAAGATTGTGTTGTTGAAAATTTTTCGATTTGAGTGTAATATTATTTTATTGAAAATTGTGTGATCGAAAGTAAGAGAAATAAAAAATTAAATTAAATTGAAGAGTTTTAAAGGAAGCAAAGGGGGACAATTTTGCTTACATGCCTATCCATGGACGTGGGTTCAAATTCATTTACGCCTCTATTTCTGGGGAGAAGAAACCATGAAATTAGGAAGGTAATCATATCTACACCACAGTATTTATTTGTTGCACTTAAGATTTTCAGTTTTTCTTTTTTTTTTAATAAGATTTATGTCCCCAACTTCTTTTTGTCATATTTTATCTTCAACATTAGCCCAAGACGTCATAACTTAGCCCCTATTTGGCCCCCATTATTTGAATTTATAATTAGGGGAATAGTCTTTTTTTTTTAAGATTGTGTTGTTGAAAATTTTTCGATTTGAGTGTAATATTATTTTATTAAAGATTGTGTGATCGAAAGTAGGAAAAATAAAAAATTAAATTAAATTGAAGAGTTTTAAAGGAAGCAAAGGGGGACAATTTTGCTTACATGCCTATCCATGGACGTGGGATGGGGACATATAATAGTTGAATTTTACTCACATAGGCCCGTTTGAGACTGCTTCCACTTTCCTAAGGATGATCCAATTTTATATTATTATTATTATTATTATTTTCAATAAGGTCTAAATCGCAATTATTGGGCCCCACCCGAAACATTTTTAATTAATCACATTGGGTAGGTGTGAAAATGAAGTTCAATCTAGGAAGTTTCTACGAAAAACTACGAAATTCCCATAATTTTTAATTATATATCCCACCACTTCCTACTTTTAACCCTTTTTTTAATATAATATGAAAGAAAGAAAGGGTATCATTTATCGACAAGATTGAAAGCCAAACGCTACCATTGAACACAATTTAATTCAAAGTTTCAAACCTAACACAAATACACGGTTGGATCAATAACCATTGTAACTCATAAATCTCAGCAAAAAATGAGTTAACTGCTTCCGGAACGGTAAATGGAACAAACATCATCGGCAGATGAAGAACACGTGCATATTAGGTAAAAACTAAATATGATGCAAGAGAAGAGAATAGAGGCGTACGTAAGTATTAAGCTGGCGAACAAAGCTGGAGAAATTGTTGTGTTTAAAGTAATTAGGCAACAAATCCTTCGCAAATTCAGCAGTTTTCCAGACAACAAACGCTGTACCACTTTCATTCCAAGAAATCACATCATCGCTGCTCGGATCGTCTACCAGATCATACGTCTTCGTCAGAAAAGGAGCTGGAACACTCCTCTGCGACATATCTCAACCCTCAAAAACTATTTAAAATAAATAATAATAAAAAACTTAATAAACCAAATTGATTCAATTCCTGTATAAATTCGTACGATCTGGTGAGAATCAAAAAGAACAACTAAAGAGCAATAGAGCAGTGAGGAATTCCCAATCCCAGCAATAGAAACCAAACAGAAAAACGCGAGAATGAACGAGATCGTGTTTAGGAATTTTGATGATTTTAGCAATTTCCATTGGTTTCTTCATTTTTGGAGAGGAAGACCATAACTTCCCCTTTGGAAAGGAACGTGGATATTTGCAATTCCTCGTGAGGAAATGGTTGAGGTATTATATAGAAGAACAGAGAAGATTGGATTGGACCATCTAGAGAAAGTTATATTGAAGGCAGGAGTTCTAGAATCAACACCACCCCACTCTAATACTATTTCAAACCCCACCAACTGGACAGGAGAAGAATAAGCGCACTTTGTTTTCTAGTGGATTTTCAATGCGACGCCAATTAATGCGGGCTGATGTTTGCCTGAGGTTAAAAATAATTACTTATTGAGTAAGTAAGTTTTAAATTGCATTATTTAAATTCAAAATAAGTAGGAAATTTATTGCTTTTCCAGAAAAGTTACAAAATTTAAATTAGGAGTAAATTTGGCTGGCATTTAAAACTTAAGCAAACATGTTCATATGAAAGTTAAGCTTGAATATGGCCCCAGGACACATCTCCAAGTGGAAAAGGGAAGGTGGAGAAATACAACTCTGCTTGAGGCTGTCAAGTCAAGGGTTCGAATCCTGAAATATGGATTTGGCTATTGGGTAAGTGCAAGTATACAAACAGCCTTCCATCCTGTATCCTTGGAGGCATAAGCTGCGATTTACCTCCCTCACGATGCTCCAGGGCAGGAACGGTGGGGAACCCTTAAAGTTGGAGTTCAACATTTAAGTTAAGCTTGAATATCTGGTGGATCGGTCCATGTATTTCAATACTCGAAACCAATCATTACACTTTTCAAGAAGTTGTTAAATATCGCGACTTTCAATTTTGTTTTCCTTGTATGACATTTTTCAATTTTCAAACATGACAATGGAAATGGCTTCATCCACCCAGCCTCATTTAAGCATATTCTCTTGGTCAAGAAATCTGTGCCAATTGTCGATATCCAACGCGCATTTAATCCATTGCTGGGTGGACGGAGTTAATTGGTTATTCAATTAAATTCTTTAATTGGCCTAACCAACCAACCGCATGCTCGACGATGGGTGAGCTCATCTCGTGTGGTTAGAGTCATTGTGTGAATTTTATTTATTTATTTATTTTTCCCTGATTTAGATTAACCAACCAACCGCATACTCGACGGTGGGTGAGCTCATCTCGTGTGGTTAGAGCCGATGTGTGAATTTTTTTATTTTTATTTTTATTTTTTTCTGATTTAGATTATAATTTAGGCCTTGTCAAAACATAGTCCATGTTTGTAAATGCGTATAAATTATTATAATTCGATTAAACTCTAATTTATCCACACATTTTGCGAAAGCAAAAATTCTTACTTAATCAACATTCTTGCCTACGAAGTGACCCATAAATGTGCTTTTGATTTAAGAAGAATGATTTTTAAACGCGTCCTATTCTAATTTGAAAAATCCTAACCCATTTCACAATCAAAGCTTAATCATGTTTGAACTTAAACTTTCACGCTTTCACACTTTATGAGCACCAAGTCCACTATTGAACAATTATTTTGATCCCTTTCGAAGTTCTTCATAAGAAAAATTATGAATTATGAGACTTGCACATTTTGGATATGTCATTTTTCAAGATTTCATTATAATAGAAGTTCGAACTAAAAATATATGCAATTATGTTAGAAACTAGAAAAGGGGGCTAGCACTTGCTCAATGTCGGACGATCAAGGAAATCGGTGACCTAAATGGAACTATCTAAAAATTGGGGTCTTGGTAAATAACGACCGTAACTCTGACGACCCTAAAGTAGCAAAAAGATAAGTTCATAATTTATTCACGGACTTCTAGTTATTATAATGTTTCATTAACTGTGAGCGTCTTTACTTGTCCTTTTGAGACAACAACTGAAACAATATAGTTGTCGATTCAAATGGCATGACCTTGAGGACTTCATCATATTTCTAAATCGAAAATAATAAATATGGGTGACAATTAACGGCAATTCCTCTTGTACAGGGGAAATAATAGTGACAGCATCAGTTTGATCTGAATTTTATTTATTTATTTATTTTTTTGCCATTTTCCAATCGAAAGCTGTCAAGTGTTATCTGTTGCAACCCTAGCAACTCTTTTTCCGTATACATAGCAGGTTTGGAAGCCCTGGGCTTGTAAAAGACAATGATGTTGTTCTTGACTTCTCTTTCTATGGTCCGTGATGGATAAAACTTTTACATAGATCAAATATACATATAATCTCAGGTTTGTAAAAGATTGTATAATTTTACTTAATAATTTAACTTGCAAATATAAAACTACAAATCGTCCATAGCCACATCTCAAAGTTAGCAATGGAAATGAACAAAAATATCAAATCTCAAGAAATGTTGTCGAAATGGATGGATCAAATAAGCTAGTGGTGACAAAAATGGTAAAATTTAAATACAAATAAATAGTTATACTTATGATAAACATTTTTTATTTTACGTGCAACTCTATTTCATTTTCTTTCAGGAACGTCAAAATGAATTCTAATTTATTTTCTATAACTTGGCCGACGTTTAACAATTTTTGTAAATGGTAAGTGGTGAAATTTGAACTCAAATTTTGTCAATTATAATATTATTTGAAGTACTTCATTCTAAAAATGTAAATTATTGAAACCAAGGCCTAGCTCAATGGCTTGGATATGACTCTCCCTTAAGAGGTGAGGATGAGATTCATAAAGGGAAAAAAATATAAATTATTAAAAATAATTATCTATTCAAATTTTATCTTGACTTTCCAATTTCTTGAGAGAGAGACAATATTATTGTATCGAGGATTGACTAAATATCGTGTGTAAGAATTTCTTTATTATTCGAGATCGAGAATAACTCTAAGTTGTAAGAGAAGAACCCATTTCCCAAATCAATTATGTTAAAAGAAAAATAATATTAATGTTTATTTTTATTGAATTAAATTTGTATTAATTTGTTGGGTCTTCTTAAATATACGATTTATAGGATTGATGTCTCGATTCGAACAAGTCACAATAAGATTATCGAAGATTTATTGAAGATTACGAATCTATTCAAGTTGAAATTTGGCATGAGTACATTTTCAACACTTCAAAATTAGTACTTCAATTATTAAAATGTATTTTTGGATGGTGAATTAGGACTTCAATTATTAAAATGTATTTTAAGAAGTCAAGTCATAAAGGCAAGTTTATGTTTTGGTGAGTTCTTGCGCCAATCAAACTCAGCAATAAATTTCGAGTAAATTTTCAAAACCACATAATTTCAATTTTATTTTATTTTATTTCCAATATTGAACTTCGTACACATTGAAATGGACAGGTAACCATGAGTGATTTAACTCCTAAAGGTCTAATTAAAGTATGCGAAAATTTCATATCTAGGAGTTTAACTATAACCCCATTTCAAAATTAAGAAGCAAGATTTAAAACTTCAAAAATCAAATATTATTAATTTTATTTATGAAATAATTAATTAAAATTTTATTTTATTACTTAAATAATATTAAAGTCACAATTTCATACAATTTGTTCACAAATTTTCAAATTAATTGGTTGCAAATTATTTTTTGATCAAAAATAAATTTTTTTACAGGTCACAAATTATTTCTCGATCATAAATAAATAATTTTATAAATCACAATTTATTCATCGATCACAAAATCAATAATTTTATAGGTCACAATTCGCTTATCTCACAAATCAAAAATTTTATAAATTACAACTTATTTAATGGTCACAAATGATCTAATTAATTGTTCACAAATTATATCTCACAATCACATATTATTTATTGGTCACAATTAACCAATTTATTGGTCACAAACACTTTTCGACCCACTCGACTGCCACCAACACCATGACGCCATTCCCACCAACACCACCTGTACCACAATCGTTTGCGACCACCACTTCACCATTGTCAACAGCGCCAAATCCACCTCTACACACCATCAAATTCCACAACCAACACTGTTAGATCTACTTGCACTATCAACAACAAAAAACCACCTGCACCACCAACCACAAAAACCCCATATCCGTAATCAAAAGTAACCAACTCAATGTAAAACCACAAATACAAAACCACTACCACCACCATCACTGTCATTGTCGTCGCCATCACTAACCAACAATCAACAACAAAAAACCAGCTAAAACTAAGCAGATAGGAGAAGGAAGAAGCCATACCCAAACCCAAAAATCACCCACAAAAACAATGCCTAAACAGTCGCGCTCATCGTCGAAAGTTGTCGCCTCGCATAGCGCCTCTCCACGAGGAGCACAGTTGAGTGGTTGAGCGATTGCGACACAACTATTGTGTATTTTCGAAGTACAATTGCATTTTTCGCGGGTGCGTCATCAAAAGGCTGTAGAGAGTTGAGAGGCAGGTAAGGGAGAAGAGAGAGAAAGCGCGGAGATGAAAATATTTTAGATTTGAAAATTGAGTTGGGTGAGGGTTTTGTTGGGTGGTGGATTTTTAAATTTATTTAATTTTATAATATTAAAAAGTTATTATCTGATTTTTGAACAAAACAATTTCAAATCTAATATTTGAATCCGCTGTATTTTCCACTTAAAGATTTGGGAGTTCTAATGTAATTGGGCAACAACGAAATTGATATTAAACATATGATTCGACGTGTCATAGCACAATTGTTATACTTTTCCGAATATGTTACATGACAAAATATAGTAAAATATTGAGTTAAAGGTGTCAAAACGAATCAAAAGGTCTAGATTCCAGTGTTCTATTGGTTAAGAATCAGGATCGAAACTGCCCCAGCTCATTTTATGAGCAACCCATCATGATAGGCGGGCCGTGCGAATGACCCATTAATATTGACTAGACTGGGCCTGCCCAATTAGTCCTATTTAATTTGGGACAACTTACAAAAATATCCTTAAAATTAAAGATTTTTTGAAAAATCATATGAAAAGTTTTTTAGAAGTAAAAAATTAAAAAGTGACACAATGTCACTTTTTTTTAATAAAAATTGTCACTTTTTAAAAAAAAAAAAAAAAGGTGACATAATGTCACTTTTAAAAGTTTAGTGTCATATTTTTATTAAAAAATGACATACAATCTCACTTTCATTAAAAAGTGATGTTTCTCACTAAAATAATGTAATAGAAATTTCAAGATAACTAAAAAAGTAACTAAAATTCAAAAAGTGGCAGAAATTTAAAAAAAAAGTGACGAATTTGAAAAAGTGACACAAATTTAAAAAAGTTACGCAAATTCAAAAAAAAGTAATAGAAAATAAAAAAGTGGCACACTTTGCCACATTCTCCTTAAGCAAATGCCTTGCATGCATCAATCTAATTGATTCAAAGTTTTCTTTTTTATATGTATTAATATAAAACGAGGCTTGAATTTGAATGTTCAAATTTTCAAAAAATCGCACACATACACATCTAGTTAATTGCTTCAATGACATGATGTGACTTTTATTTTAGAAAAGTGGCGTTCTATCACTTTCACATTCTCCTTAAACAAATACATTGCATACACCAATCTACTTTTGAAGATGCTAAAGAAATTCTGTTCTTCTTTTGAAGATGGTGCTTCATCAATTTTCCTTTTCCTTTTTAACCTACTTTTTCCAACCATTGCATAAATAGGAGTTAGGTGTCGGAGTCGGCATCGGAGTGAAGAAGTCGAAATAGAAGTTTTTGATTTTGAATTGGAACATTTTAGAATTTCTACTGATTTTGATTTGGGGTTTTGGGTTGATGTTTAAGATATCCATGAATAGGAAAGTAGAAGATGAAAAAATGATAGAAAAGGATGGACATAGAGATGAACGCAGTGAAACGGACTGGGAATAAATGACTAAAGTGAATGGAGATGGAGATGAAATTGGTGGAAAACAAAGTTTGGAAACAGAGAGTTTTGAGAGATGGAGAAGGGTTGTAGAATAACACTATTTAGGGATTTAGGTTGGGCTTCAGGTTTGGGTTTTGGGAACATATTAATTACTGTTGTAATATGTTTTAATTTGTTTTAAGATATAAATCTAATTTGTCCATTTTTTATAGTATCAGGCCTAATTTCCTCTTTAATTCGTCATTATGTATTAATGACATGAGCTATTCGATAAGGATAAATGGCGGCCGAATTTAATGAGGATTGCCCACTTTATTGACTTGTGCCATATTAGCCTTAAAACTTGTGGCTCATCACTTGCTTAAACTTTTAGACGAAATTGTTAACCATCTATCTTCTTTTTTACAGATAATAAAATATCCATGTATTGAAAATTACATACTACCAAAGTTTTAAACTTCCCAATTCAAAATTAAGATTTACAAGTTTTTTTTTCCCTCTTCTCACTCTCTTTACCAACCTACCATTGCCGTTGTTGTCACTCTCTAATCCGATGATGCTACTCTCATCTCCTATATTTGTGTTTGCCGACGAACTCATCCGTGGTTTGTGACAGCTCTTCTCGTTCATCTCTACCGACGGTGTAGCCTCGCACCGCTACTGCGAGATGCGGCCTATTCCCGCCTTGCTCTCCCTCCCCCATCAAAAGCGCGGAGCAACCTGTGACTCTTGCAACGCGTGGCTTGAAGCGAAATCTCAACCAACCGCAGTAGCGTTGTCTCTGGAAGTGAGAGATGACCTTTGTGCACTAGATTTGAGTAGTGGCCATCCTGTCGCCAATGAATGATGGGGGATCTAGGAAAATTAATTCCCGATCAATGGTCATGGTGGTCGTGGTGATGAGTCTAATAAATTTGGATTTGATTTATTTTATGTTTGGGCCGCGGTGGTAATGGTTGTGATGTTGGTAGCAATGGTGAGTGGTGGCGATGTTGGCGGTACTAGTGAGGTGATGTTAATATTAATGTTGATTGGGGGGAGGGGGGGTTGGTGTTTGTGTTGGAGTAACTGTGGTTGTGGGTGTGGTGGCGGCGATGGTCATAAATAGTGGTGGTAGTGGTCACAATTATTTGGTTGATTGTGACACATAAATTGGTTAATTTGTAACCAATAAAAAATATGTGATACAAAAATTGTTAAATAGTGGCCAATAATTTGATAATTTGTGACCATTTATTTTAATATTTTGTGGCCAACAAATGATATGCGATATATTAATTTGATGAATTTGTGATCAATAAAATAAGTTGTGATCTATAAGATCTGTGATTTGTGACTGTGACACGTCTGCTTATTTGAATAAAATATAACTGTGACCATAAAAGACATAAATTTGTGACATTAATATATTTAAGTAATAAAATATATTTTTAATTAATTATTTCGTAGATAAAACTTAATTAATATATAATTTTTGAAACTATAAATCTTATTTCCTAGTTTTGAAATGAATCGTACTTAATATCTTATATCATTTATATGTGAAAATTTCCCTTAGTATTAAAGCCTGTGGCCCATCACTTGCTCAAACTTCTAGAAAAAAATTGTTAACCATCTACCTCCTTTCACAGAGAATAAAATACCAATGTATTGAAGCAGAGAAGGAATTTTTCGATAATATTATCACGCTTAATACATTTTGAAGCAATATCTATTTGCGGACAATATCTTTAATGGTTGACTTACTCTGATCGATTAGAACCGTTGGACAATACTATAAAAGAAAATTAAGTTAAAATTTTGTTCAATATATTGTCTAATATATTCAGTGCAAAACCAATTCAGTTGACGCTTCACCACTAGAATTGGTTTTGCACTGTGTAGACTTTTATTGTGCTTGTGTATTTTTAACTCGGGCTCTCTTGCGAGGGAAATGGTAGTGTGCATCATTTTTGGGATCTTAACTCACCCTAAAATTAACAAGTAATGAGTTGGATTTGAATTGTCTCATAGAGATTGATTTAGTTCAATTTTTATTATCGTGACCTTAACCGAAACAAGAATAACACGATGTGTTGTTGTGATGAAATTTTAAGTAAAATTAAGCTATGGATGCACTTATGAGTGAATTAACTAAACTAAATGCAAATTGATGTATTTGATAAATGACACACGTACTAAAATCACGAATTCCCATGTAATAATCTTTTTTAACCTTAGTTTTATACTTTGACAACACGATTGTATATTAAAAAATCAATATTCCTATTAAATTCAACAATCTTTCTCGAATAATGTTAAACATATTCTCATATATGACCCAACTATGTTTTTATGACGGATATAAACATATATGAATGCATGAATTTTTATGAACACTTAAAGATTTACATAAGGCATTGCAATATATCTTTATCTCCTATCGAACCATATGATAATTTATACCACGTCGAGTCTATTTTTCTTCTTTTGAATGCATAAAATAAGCCACAATATTCATACAATTACCATGCACAATAATTGTGGAGGGAAGAAATTCATATAAACCATTCAATATCCAAAAGGTATTTTTAATGTCAAATATGTAAAACCAAAAATTAAAAAATCGTACTACATGGTTCATCATTCTTCTTGCACAAATAAATCTAGCCAACATGTTGGAAAGAAGAAAATAACAAGAATATTGAAGAAACGATATCACCAATTTAAATTTTCAATTGAATCTTCGAGTCTTCAAATCTATCTTTAGGTTCCTGACCTTCTTCTATACTCTAAACCCCTTGTGAATGTGTTGGAACGCATAATCAATACTTAGGGACGACTCTAGGACTTTAAAAGAAGTTCCAAAATTGGTTTCTATAAGATTTTTAATCAAATAAGGAAATCAGATTTTTCTCACCGAATTTATATGATGCTATAGAATAGTACAAATTAATGCTATCGCATAGCTCAATGGATTTTGACCCTGAAACTTGCTGAAAATAGATATGCAATCGCATAGTGTAGCTGAACTTTCAACATTTACATTTTAGTCCTCGAACTCCGTTTTCCCGTTTCTTGATCTTTTTTCTCATTTCTATTTCTTCCAACACTTCATGTCTTCACCAATTTGGCACTTCGCTCTTTCACATCCTCGTTTAAGCTTCTAGATCATCTTTGGACTATTTGCACTTTGGTCCCTAAACTTTGATTTTCTTTCATTTTGGTGCTTTTTTTATTTGTTTCTCCCAATTTCCTTCACATTCATCAATGTTATGCAAAACATAATTTACATAGAAATAAGCAATATTCAAACATGTTTATCAACAATTATCCATGTTATGTGGTCAAAATAAGTGTGTAAACTACATCTATCAATTACATGAACAAACTACTTCCTACAGGCATGCATCCATTATTATTAATGCGTCCTCTTTTTCTTGTGGTTTTGAAATCTTAATATCTGCATCTCTTCTGTATCCCGTGCACCACACGGATTTCTTGTTCTAAACTTTATCTAAAGCAAAAACTTAACACCCTAAACTTTGCTTTATTCCATCTAAACCACATGCATGCATCCCATGACCCACCATAGTTATTCCATTTAGGTCGATTTGACAGGATTTATGCTGCTTATAAAAAGAGAAAAGCCATTCAAACCGGGAATTTCTCCAAGGTTTGGGACAGGGAGCCCCCCTATTGGTGGGGCGTCTGACGGTAAAAAAAAACACATTTAGAAAATTATTCAAATATATACAAAAATAACTTATATGACTTTTTAAAATCATATCAAACGGTTGTTAAACTCCTAACCTTCCATTCCATCCTCACCTTTTCCCATTTCAATCCTATGCCCAAACCTTTTTCTATGACTATCTTTCATTTCTTATTCAAGAATATAATAAGTCGATGTAATCTCAACACCTAATTTAAACAAGAAACTTTAGCGATTTAAATACTTTTGAGTCATCATCTTTTTAAAATGTTTTGCACCCCACCAATCCAAACCGGGATTATTTAATGGGTTTGCTTTTGATAAAAGAATCGAATCAAAAAATATATTTTTCGTTAAAACAATGAATAAATATATTCAACACTTCGTCTAGTATATATAAACAATGAAGTAACGAAGGGCAATCCGTTTTTTGAAAATCACCTTGGTTTAGGCTTTAACCACCATTATCCCTATAAACTTTCTCGATCATATTATAATTATTGGACGGTTGATGGCGAACATGGGATGGGGAATCTCTTAGGAATTATTTTAAGATATATTTATTGCTAATTGTGTGTTTACAAAATTTTATATTTTGATTATAATGTTAGGTGGAACCTACAAAATTATTATGATCTTCTAAACACGCGTTTTTTCAATTATATAATAGTCAATTTGACGTGATATTATCGTGAAAATAGTCGTCAATCTCATAAAATATCTTATTTTATTTTTATTTCCATTGAGCTAAATATTGGCCAACCTTTCAAGTTATTCGAATATTTTTTCTTACATATAATGATGATGCGTTATTTACATGCATCGTAGAAGCACACGCATTTAGTGAGATTAAAAGGTTAATGTCAGGGATCGAGCTGAGTAGGACAAAGTGTAACTATTTGTTATTCACATCAAGAATAGGTTAAGAGTTTGTATATGCAATTGAAAAATCTCTATTATATTGATGCAGATGCTACTCGAGAATTTAAATTTATGGATTATTGGATAGAATTGGAATGAAACATAGAAGGTAAACGTGATCCCTGCATGAAGATGATATGCGCAAATCAAGAAATGTGTCTATATAAGTTGCATGTAGAATTGTGCACACTCACAAATATATATTGAAGATATCTCACCTAATTCAATTAATGGAACAGTACATCGTCTGTCTTGTTTAAAATCACAACAAACTCAATTTATTACGAAATTTAGACGTATGTGCCACCTCCCACACAGCGGTGGGGGAGTTGATAGCTTGACTAATCAAGTTTTAAGGGAACATGCATATGCTTGGTATGTGGGAGGAAGACAAGAAAGTGACGCTGCCCATCATATATCAAAACTTTGATTAACATTGAACCCCACCGTGCACGGTGGATCATTGGACAAGAAAATGGATTTATCATCTCTTTTCCACGGCGTTTGCCTCCACTGCTTGTCTGCTTGCATTTTTCCACAACCTATTGTGTCGTTTATTGAGCTTTTTGTAGCACGTAATGTGAGTTAGTAGCCCTGCTCTATGGTCCATTTCCTCCTCTCGCCCTAACAAATCTAATCTCGTCTTATTTTTTGATTTGATCTATGTTTCTTATGATGTGATACAAGATGGTTGTTAGCTAAAAAATGCAAATAATCCAAAATTTGTTGAGAAAATGATTTTGTTGCTGTTCTTCCAATAAATACAAACCCAGTTTAATTCAATTATTATTCCACGAAAAAATAATGTACTAAAAACCAATGAAATAACATAGAATCTCGATATTTGAATTAAATTCATTATCCATCAATAAATTGACTTGTCATGTCATTGTTGCTTAATAAACCGTTTCTTGTTATTACATATCTGTTGTAGGAGCTAACTTAAATTTTTTTTTTATAAGAAAGTTGTTACGAACTGTAAGTCCTATCATGCATCTTTATTTTGTACGAGTGCCCATTTTTCATCTTACTATAGTATTACATGGAGAGATCAAATGTAAGAATGAGAATTCGTAAAAACTTCATCATTAAAATATGATATTTCAGGATAATTATGAACCATTGAGACAGTTTGTTAGCCATTGTGATGGTAAATATTTAGCTCCTATTTAGAGGAGATTAAAATCAGATTTTCATTCGATTTTGATAAAAGATGAAATGTGTGGTTGAAAAGTTGTAAATCTTATAAAATATGCTATTAAAATTAATTATTGACTTTGACTAATAAATTTTTTTTTTTATAATAAAGTTGTTACGAACTGTAAGTCCTATCATGCATCTTTATTTTGTACGAGTGCCCATTTTTCATCTTACTATAGTATTACATGGAGAGATCAAATGTAAGAATGAGAATTCATAAGAACTTCATCATTAAAATATGATATTTCAGGATAATTATGAACCATTGAGACAGTTTGTTAGCCATTGTGATGGTAAATATTTAGCTCCTATTTAGAGGAGACTAAAATCAGATTTTCATTCGATTTTGATAAAAGATGAAATGTGTGGTTGAAAAGTTGTAAATCTTATAAAATATGCTATTAAAATTAATTATTGACTTTGACTAAAATTAATTAAATAAGGCCGGCTTAAGTTGTGCATAGTATAAGAATAAAATTTGTTGACTATGCCAAGCAAAAGCCACATTAATATTATATGCTTCATCTTTATACTTAATAAAGGAACGAAATTTAAGGTCACATCCCACATGTTCAAAGTCAATTTATGAAGCTTCAAATTTCAATTAGACCCTCACCTCTAGGCTCTATCTGGCAAAATATATAAAGTTCCTAAGATTGTTATTTTGGATGGTGTCAGTGTTTGTATCACGTGCTTGGTTTGAAATAACTTACAGTTAGTTAGATCTATAATTAAATATTTAGATAAGGAATAAATTTAAAATATTCAATAAAATATACAATAGATGATTCACAATATTAACAGATGAATCCAAAATTCTTTACCACAATACCAATTACGGACACATACATAAATCTATTCTCATTAAAATTCTACTACCATAATATTGATCGACAAAAATTAAAATCAAAATAATTACGTGAATTGCTAATCATGTTTGGTGCAAATTTTCTTTAAGTTTCCATCCACAAACTCATCGTCTATTACGATTTGAACATGCTATTTGACATATTTATTATGTGAACTCTAATGTTGATCTTGAGATTTGTTGGCCAAACCGTAACAAAAATATAATCTCAGTGTTCATATCTTGAATCAAAGTTGGAGTTATATCCCTCCAGACCCTATAATTACTTGGTGAGTCAATTATATTAAGCCTGTAATCCTTCAAAAAGTACCATATCGTTCCAAACCAAAATCATTTAATCAATATACACCGTGCAATCTAATAGTTCAAAGTCAATATGTGCATCATTTATTCGCGCTCCTCAATTATCAAATAGATGAATGATGTAGTGATAGCTCATCAATTGTTCACCATGACCGTCAAAAGTTTGTGATGCACATGTATAGTACACATGTACCTATAATGTGACAAATATGTCCCAAGAGGAGAAAGAGTTGTGTCCATTACTTTCTATTTGAATGGATGTACAATTGGCTCAAAATTTGTTCTTGTCAACGTCAGTACTAAATAGAAAAAATGGTAATTATCTTGATAGAACTTTCTCTTGAAACAATAACATATTAATTTAATAGTTACCGGAGTCACAAAAGGACTATTAATTTGATTCTTACCTAGTATCTGCCAGTTTGGAGGGACTTTAATTCACCATCTTGATTTAGGGGACGTTTGTTTTCTATTTTTGTCAAAATGAGAATAAAAATATAATCGTTATGGGTCCCACACAAGAGATAGAAATTCAAATTTGGTAGTTTGATGTGATAGATAACGATCATATTTTTCATTTTACTGGAGGAAAGAATGGGAAACAAACAGGGACTTAATACTTATTAAATCGGACCCTATTTAATTTGATCAACATAATAAGACCAATGCACAATTGAAATGTCATTGATTGGATTTTTTTCAAACCCCATGAACCAGTAGGTACTAGAACATTTTTATTTTTTTTGCAATTTTTCGATTAACTTTTAAAATTCACAGAATGTGTGTACACAATTTCGAACCTTACCAAGGACATCATGCTTTCAAAGTCGTTCTTTTCAACTAGTAAAGCCCATCATTTGATACAATTTTCATCTTCATATATACATGGAAAATGACAAGAGTACACTCTTTTGTTGACAATGGAGATGGCGTCAAGGGTTGATTGGGGAAAAAGACTATTCAAAAATTTAAACTATTCAATGATATATTGTCACGTGGCAAAGTATAAAAAATAATGCAAAGAATAATATACACGTAGCATGAGTAATCAATAATCAAAATCATTTTAAAAATTTTGTGTCAAAAAATATATTTTCTCTGTTCTATAAAGATGAGCTTTCTTTATGAGAATTAAAACAAATCTATTAAATTTGCTCTGTTCAAGCGGTGCCTGTATAAAAATTAATACTCCCCGCTGGCTCTTACGGAGCAACCCCAACTCATTCAACTTTTCTCCTTATTTTGCTCATCACTAAAGACACTCAACAAATCAACTCCTAATACCAGTTTTTTGAACGTTGTTTTCTCCTAATTAAATTAATTCCATTTTAATTCACTCATTGACTATTCCACTTGCATATTAAGAGTACCGTTGAACCCATCTTTGTAATAATTAACTGATTGAGACTTATTAGTAAAATATTAATCTGTGTTCAGCGTAATTAGTAAAAAATTAATCTGTCACCGCCATTAATTCTACAAAAATAATATCAATAATAATAATAAATGAAACAGAAAGGAAAAAGGAGGAAATTTTTAGTTCAATAAAATCTGAAAGTGGGCCCCCACTCCACTACTTCGCTATAAATCCTCTAATGTCGTTCCTTTTCCTTATTTTCACTTCAGCATTAGCTTCACTCCATCTTTCAACTTTTACACTTTCTCCAACTAATTCACCACACAAAGGAGCCATTTTACTGTGAAGTTTATTGCAAAGTTACAAATCAAGAACCGATATTCAAGAAAGAAATTCTTATCCTTTTTCATAGATTGAAAGTACAAGAACGAGAATGGTAGACGTGGATAGGAGGATGACCGGTTTAAATCCGGCTCACATGGCCGGCCTACGCCGCCTTTCCGCCAGAGCTGCCGCCTCCGCTCCCTCCACGCCACTGCCGCCGCGCAACAGTCTCCTATCCTTCAGTTCCTTAGCAGATAAAGTCATCAGCCATCTCAAGAATTCGGGCATCCAAGTCCGGCCGGGGCTATCCGAAGCCGAATTTGCTTTAGCGGAGGCAGAGTTTGGGTTCGCCTTCCCTCCGGACCTCAAAGCTGTGTTATCGGCTGGTTTGCCTCTAGGACCTGGCTTCCCTGACTGGCGCTCGTCTGGTTCTGCTCGCCTGCAACTCCGCGCTTCCATTGACCTACCAATCGCCTCCATCACCTTTCACATATCACGGAATGCTTTGTGGTCCAAGTCCTGGGGTCCGCGCCCATCCGATCCGGAAAAAGCCCTTAAAATAGCACGAAACGCACTCAAACGGGCCCCTCTTCTGATACCCGTTTTCAACCATTGTTACATTCCTTGCAATCCATGTTTAGCTGGAAACCCCATATTCTATGTCGACGAAAATATAATTTTCTGTTGTGGGTTTGATTTATCTGACTTTTTCGACCGAGAATCTTCACTGTTTCAAGGCCCAGAACCGAATATTCTCTCCAAGCAACGTTCAGTGAGTGAAAAATCAGCAGGTTCATCAACAAATTTTTCAAGAAGAAGTCTAGATACAGTTTTCGGCGGAAGAACTCCAAGATGGGTGGAGTTCTGGAGCGACGCAGCCATAGATCGCCGTCGGAGGAACTCAAATTCGTCATCCTCGTCTTCATCATCACCCGAAAGGTACTTCGAAATGCCAAGATCGAAGATCCCCAATTGGGTTGAGGAATATGTGACTCAAATTGGATCAGTCCTCAAAGAAGGCGGGTGGGCTGAATCAGACGTATCAGAAATTGTACACGTGCCAGCATCCGGGTTCTTCGAAGGCGAGATGGTGATGTTGGATAATCAAGCGGTACTTGATGCTATGCTACTGAAAGCGGATAAATATTCCGAATTGCTTCAGAAATCGGGGTGGAGCTCTGAAGAGATTTCAGATGCATTAGGGTTTAATTTCAGGCGAGAAAAGGAGAAGAAACCGATAAAAAAGTTGTCACCGGAGTTGGTTCAAAGAATCGGGAAACTGGCTGAGTCGGTCACCGCACGATCATCATCAACGTCATAGTTAACCGGCAAACATTGAGATTCTTTCCCTCTTTTATTTTCGTGTTTGATTCCTGCGTCTTCTGGGAAAGGATAAAATGGGAAAACACGTTTTTTGTTGTACTCTGAAAAGGGGATGGTGTAGAAAACGTTAAGAAAGTTGATTACTTTACAGCTATACATACATATAACCCTATCAAATTAGAAACTTATACTAGTTTAAATTATTTGGGTATTTGTTCATTTTAACTTATTTGTGTCCCTAATTGTGTTTTTGGGTTTTTGACCAAGCCTATTTGTTGATAGATAGCACAAAGTTATTTGTTGAATTTGAGAGTTAAAAATCCTTTCTTGATTGATGAATTCTATTTTCCTTTCTTGTTTTGCTGTAATTTAAAAGTTTATCATTGAGTTTGTTCAGGTATCTGGTTTTTTACATTGTTGGGGACAGAGATTTTTTTCTTGAAAATAGGAAAGTATTAATGCTATACAGCTAATTTTGGTTCTTTTTATAGTTATTAAGAGTTGTTTCTCTCTTCGGGACAATAATTTTGTAGCATTACGATGGAATACTGTATCGAATCAGTAGGAGTCACACGTGTGCTTCTTTTTTTTGAGAAAAAAGACGTTAGGTCGGTCCCAAAATGGGACGCTGAGAGCTTTGGTGCGCTTGGTCGTGGGACAGTGCCAATTGCTTTCGAGGTAAGCGACACCCCCACGGCGTCGTTTGTATAATAAATCACTGAGGGTTCAGTAGGCCCAAATTGGCAAATTGCTTGCTAGAGTAAACATTGGTTTTTTTTTGGCACAAAATTGATTAATTTTTTGTGTTTTAACTTTCTATTCTGGAAGTGATTTTAGAGAAAGCTACATTGAAGCAACTTCCCTTAAAAGTTATTTTAACAGACAATAGCATTTTCATTAAACTAGGTAAACGAGTACGAAAGCAAATTTTGGATTTCATAAATTTTTTAACTTTTCAAAAGTCATGGCAAATAAGACCTTAAATAAGTTGAAGAGGAAAATGGATGGGAATCCCTTCTTTTAAAAAGGCATGTATATGAGTTGAGACAAATGAGAAAGAGACGTGGATGGATGTGTAATGTTATCTTTTTGCTTGGGAATTTGTAAAGGGGAAGAAATGTTGGTTTGAGCATCCAAATCCGATCCAGATAACAGGATGATACCTGACTGACACCCTAAAATTCTTCCCGTTTAGCTTTTGAGAGACACAACAACGAGGTACTCATCTAATATGAAAGCGATATTTCCATGTTCACTTCTTATTTTTTCCTTTTAGTAAAGTAAAATGGATAGGAAAAAAAAAGGCTTAAAGAATTAGAAAAACAAAACTTTATTTATTAATACATTTCAATTCAGTTCAGTTCAATTCAATACAATTCTCCATTACTTTCATTCAAACTACACTTGTTATACTCATAATAAGTAAATTTTAAAAAATATATGAATAAAATGTAAATTTGACTAATCTAGTAAAAAATGCTTTGAATACTCTTTTATTTCTTTATTTTTACCTGTAATTATTTTTTATTGAAGACATCACCATCTAATAGCAAAATGAATTATGCTGCTTGAACAAGGTTTGTGGATAAGGTTTTTGGCAAGTGCTGTGTTGACGATATCTGTATGACTCTTTTTTTTCTCAAAATTGTCCAATAAAATATTGACACGTGTTCTCCTAATTTTAAATATTGTAATTCACCTTGTGTAGCAAAACTGAAAATGGACAAGGGGCCACATGATGTGGGGTGTGACCCCAGCCGATTGGGAAGTGGTTTCCGTACAGTGAGATGCGAGTTTTTCTTGTGGAGCATGTGATATAAACTTATAATCCATTAATAGAGACTGGTCCAGTGGAGGCTTTCACGCTTTCATATGTGTGTGTGCACAATCCTCTATTCTTCCATTAAGCGTTAATGAATTTCATCTTGGACCAAACTTGAACAGTTTACTTCTAACATCTTCAAGAAATTATGCCCTTCGAAGTAAATGCCAAAATCATCAAATGAATAAAGTTTTAATTAAATTTGAAAATAAATAAATTATTTATTATAGTAACATCTTATTTTCTATCAAAATAAGAAACATAATTTACTTTGTAAATTGGTAAAATGGGAACATATCCATTTATTTATTTTATTTTCTTAAGCATAGCCAAATACGCTTTAATAAAAGTTAAAATATTCTTTATTTTTTAATAAAAACTGGTTTGGCTTTAGCCTTTGAAATTTTGCTCGAGATATTTGAGAGGAAGGCATCAGCCGGCCAAGTGCACATGGCAGGTACAGAACGCTGTCAGAATTGCAGCAACGGGTCTTCAAATTTGAATGCAACTAATTTTGATTGAAGGAATATGGACTTACATCACAATATCTTTTTCTTTGGTGCTATGAATTTAAGCCCTGCATGGTCACAGGTAGAACCCCCACCGAATACACACAATCAATCATGGGCGTGAGAATTTTTTGGGGTAATTTTTTAAACCGACCTCTTGCAAAAATTTGTGAAAGTCTTATGAGATCTGACCAATACATATAGATAAATTCTATGAATTTTCATTTGCATTTTATAGTTTACAGTACTTCCACTAAAAGAATTAAAAATAAAATATAAACAACGCTACCTGTATAGTTTAATTTGACAATTTTGGTTGTCAATTAACACTTTGCAATATCACATTTATCCATTTCAAAAATTATTTTACAATAAATGGCTCGAATTTTGACAACATCAACATTGTCAAGCATGAATGTACTAATATATTAATTAAAAAATATTCAATCCCGCAAAGAAGTGAGATTTTTGGGTGTTTGAAAGACTTCTTCCCTTTCCAAAAAGTCAATCTTCAATCGCTTATTCAATAGCTCTATTAGTAACTAATCGCTTGTCCAATATATAGTGAATCAATTGAAGCCTTAAGAATTCGTTCGATGGCATCTTAAGCTGTACTCTAAGGAATCGCTTCGAAAGCCTACTTCAGAGAAAGGTGGCACCTCTCATAGAAAGTAACGCTTTGAATTGTGTCATTACTTCGGTCGAGCTGCCTCAATTGCCTCATCCAGCTTACTAATCATTTTGGTGGGAACGGCAAGGTAACGTGGAGTGCGGACCTTAGATACCTTCTTACTTTTACTTAATTGGATGTCGTGTGACTTGTTAGTAGAACGAGATGTAGTAGTGTTTATCTTTGATCTACCCCAATTTTGTTTCGGCTCGGGAAACAATCCATATGCACCTGCGAAATTCTTGGAGAAGAAAGCAAAGAAGTAGGGTCCACTAGAAGCATCCAAATGCCAAAGCCATTGGTCCTTTTGTGTTCTTGCTGGATTACAACATAACGAGGAGCCTTTTCATAAAAGAGGTAAATTCTTCAGCAGTAAAAGTGATTATAAGTTGAAAAATCATTTGTAAATCTAACGTTTGTACCCCATTTTTAGCCAAATGGTCCCTTCTTTTTCAGGTGTAATCATATATTTCAAGAGTTTGCATCTTATTGCTCAAGAGGGAAGCCTATGAAAAAAGAGGTCTTGCATTCAACATCTTTCAAGCTATAATTATTAATGTTGTATAATTTGAGAAAAATAAACAGTCAAGGGTCAAAAGAGTGAAAATGTTAGTAAAAAGGTTGTTCTTTTTAAAAAACATAGAGATTTTAACTTATTCAATTCACTAGTTTTCTCCTTTTTAACTATATTTATTCGAGTCGCAGGAACATGTATATACAAAATGAATAGCAAAACCCGATGAATTTCAAAGAATTTCAAATAGCATAAGAATATAAGAGGGTGTTATTATGGATAACTATATTTAAACGAAACAATTATTTAAAAGAACCTATGATTAGCTTTTCGGAAAATTTATGTGCCACTCTACGTCTAAATCATATTTGGTGCGCACACTTGTGTATATGTGTCTATTGTCAATGAAAATGAATTCTTAGTGAAGCTTAGAGTTTGTATTTATATTTTATCAAACCTGTTATATGTTAATTATCGCCCTTTTAAATTTAATTGATGTAAAATTTTTGCCTCCATAGTATTTTGAAGAAGACAACTTATGAAAATAATAAAAAATTTTGAACATCGCGCGAGATTAAATTTCCTTAAAATTTTATAATTCTCTAACATCTCCTGCACAATTGCATTAGCCTAAGATTTACATAACAATAACGAAATTCGTATTCTTTATAACGAATGTGATCACAAAGTTTAGACACCGTCCATATGAAATAAAATAAACTAACTTTGAATATTTTCAAAGCAATAATTAAAGAAAATAAAACTACTGTGGCTCTGGTATTAGCGAAAGAGAATCAAATCGAGAACTATGAAGACTTGAAAATTTGGAACATAAACATAGACCTAAATTTTAGGACTATAAGATGCTTCTTCAATGACTATGCTTAAATGCTCCAACGGTCACTTCATCTCTGCGGACTTTTCACATGTCACCTCACTCACCCCCATCTCCCTACATTCCGTGTTGCATAGTATTGATAAAAATAACGTTGCACTTCTAGATTAACTTAAAGAAAATTTGATCGAATAATCGGGTTATATTTGCCGAAATTAGGGTATAATAAGGATGTAATTACCTGAAATTTGACTATAAATTGTGTAGAGATTTTTAACAGCTCGACCTTTCTTGTTGGGCCTTCATCTCTTTATATAAGTTATTAGACTGTCACTCTAATTATGTCAAGCTATAAATGTCCAAAGTATTTCTCTGTGTTATTGTTCTTTTTGGAGAGACTTTAATGGCTTGAGAGTTCAGTGGCAACGAGTTATCGTTGTCCTTAAATTGTAGGTCTGCACTTTAGGTTATCATTACTTTTTTCTGATTAGTTGTTGCAGTGGTGTTACCACTTAAGGATAACACCTTTTTAATCATGTCATGAGTATGTTTTCGGATGATGTCTTTCATGTATCATCCTATCGTGATGTCTGTTTGTCTTCAATGAAAAATGCTCATTCGATCAAGTTAGGATGGATCACCAAGTGATCCGATGTGGATTTTCAGATCGACACCAACAACTATAATGTTTCTAGATTGTTGAATTTAAATGTGGAGGGTTAAATTTTGCTAGCTAATGACAATAATTTTAATCATTAGTTCCAATTGTGACTTCCACTAATGAATGGTACGTACCTTGGATCCACGGCAAGTTATAGATACCAACCATCCAGTTTGTGTACTTATTCGTCGAAGAGTGCATTACAGAACAAGAAAATTGTCAACAACCATCCATTTTGTGTACTTATTCGTCGAAGAGTGCATTACAGAACAAGAAAATTATCAATAATTTCTTGCAACAAACCTGACGTGGCATATAGCTGTTGACTGGGGCGAGGCCCTCTTTATTTTTTCTAGTGACTTGAGAGAAAAGAACTGCAAAGATTATTGTGAACCAAAAAGAACGATGACTTCATATGTTTTCTCGTCATGATGTAAGTCACTTAGATGGACAAAATGAGTATAATTTCTAGTATTTTGAAAAAAAATGTTTAAATTATAATAACGTGTGCATTTGTAATAAAATTTAATCATGAAATCAATAATAATTAAGAAATGGGTTAAAATAAAAGTACTAAAGAAGTTTTGAAATATAATAAACACGATCGCTTTCAAGAATTTTTTGCTCTTCACAGGCAAATCAAGGATAAAGAAACTGGCATTATTTTTGAAATGCATTAATTTTGATCACTTATGTGATGAATATATGAGTTTTGAAAACTAAATTACAATACTAGTTCGACTTCGTAATATCATAATATCGAGATTCGAAAAGTATTGCTCTATTTTTCTAATGACATGATCTAACATTTGCTTAATTGTAGTATTTCTATTAATTGTACTACATTTTTTAAATTTATTATTGAATTCAATATTTCTTTAATTTAATGTAATTATTTATTTAGTAATTTACTTAGTTGTAAAAAAAAAAAAAGGTTTTTCAAATATATAAATTGTTAAGAACGAAAAAAAAATAAATAATTAAATAGGGTGCAACTTTTGGTATAATGGATTGTAGATGATTTTCAATTTGGTCCAAGACTTGTCTCAAATTTTGATGCAATATTGAAGATGGGATGACCTTGCAATAGTAGAATGAAATTTGAATTTATGGTGGTGATGCATTAATGAATTTTTGTCCGTTGTCTGCCACCGGGTCGGTGGCGCACCTGGAGGTGGCCTCGCCTGTCCTTCAAGTGTGTCGTCGGTGTTGACATTTGCTGAGCATGGACCGAGTTAAATTCTGATGTTTGATGTGTGATGGACACAGTTCACTCGGGGGACCCGACCAAGGATTCTGGTTTTAATCAGTTATTTGGACTTGACACAAGGATTGAAAACTAAGGATTCTGGTTTTAATTCTTTTTAATTATTTGTTATTCTTTTGTTTTCGATGACTATGCGGCTATATAAGATTTGTTCAACTCGATATGATAATAATAGTTGTTCTCTTTCCAATTTCATCTACATAATGGTAATAGATCTCGTAAGTCTCTTGCTCGTGCATAGGATAACATTATATGTATTTATAAACGTCGTTGCTGAAAAATAATAATTATTTTCATTTTTGTGATTCTTCGCATAAATATTACTTAAGTATGCTTAAGTGCATAGAACAGCACTTAAGGCTGATGATCAACTCATCCCTTGTATAAGAATTAGTTAACGGGTCAAAAAAAATGTAATGTAAAGAACGAAATATTGAAATATGACAATGTATTTTCTCCGACCTTATTCCTTGGAGGAGGGCCTTATTTAGATCTTGCCCGTGGAGACGTGTCTCCATAAACGGTTTTGGAAAGGACGAGTATCATTAAGATTTCATGATATTGAGGCGAGAATCTAGGAATTGTGGTGTTATGGTTTTGTCTAATGGTTAACGGTGACGTAAATAAATTATCTTCGCTCATCAAAAAGGATCAACCGTATCTCGTTGGCGTTTTTCTATACTCGGAAGTAGGAAGGTTATCCTTCTCGACCCACCTTGGAGAATCAATTGGTGATATACATGCTAATGTTTGACTACGTTAATCATGCATAAAATACCATTTTGGATGTCAGAATTTTTTTCTTTTTAGTGGTCGGTCAAGAGATTTCTTTTTAAGGAAATAGCGAGTCGAACGATCAGCCTAACATTGTCAGCATGTTTTTCAAGTAGGAATATATATCAACTTTTACATTTAGATATCACTTTTTAATTGAAAATGTATGATTTCAGTTTTTTATTTTCTTTCTTCGGTGTTGTTTTTGTTTAGGACAATGTTAAAATATCAACTTCTGAAATATAGGCGTTTTGCAAGCTTGGCCGAATAATAATGAATGACTATAGAAAATAACTTGATATAAAGTTACAAATTTAATGTCTTGTTTATAAACAGCTTAAATCACAAATAAATGTAAACTTCGCAAAATATATAAATAAAAATGATTTTAACAATTTATAAATAGTTTATAAACATTACCAAAGCATGAGCTAAGATAATACATCTCATGCATAGTTACCAAACCCGACCCAACCCGGCCCGGCCCGGCCCGGCCGGTTGGGCTAGAAAACCCATAACTCGGGCTCCTGATCAGGTCGGGTAGAATATTTTTATAAATATGCAACTGACTCGGTAAAAATCGAGTTGATTCGCTGAGGTGACCGAGTTAACCGGCGATTTTTATATTAATTCGGCCGGTTAACTGATTTGACCAAGATTTAAAAGCTTTTCCATAAAATTTTTGGACTCAAAAGGACTTGAACCTTAGACCTCTAGATTAAATGTGTATCACCTAACCACTAGAGATCAAGTGTTTATTGAAATGTATTTACTATAATTATATATAAGTAAATCATTTAAAGTTTGTTAAAAATATTTTAAAAAAATTATAGTAACTATTTTGATTAACATGAATTGAATATTTAACAAAATAATATATAAATAATTAATAATAGATATTTTTTTTCTTTTTGTTTTATCTAAAAGAAAAACTTTATACTTTAAAAAATATTTTATAATTATTAAGCATTGACCCACCGGTTCGACCAACAACCCGAGACCCAGTGCCTTGACCGGTTCAATGGTCGGAGCAGGTTTAAAACTATGATCTCATGCATATAAACGAGTAAGCCCAAAAAGTAGCAGAAATGTTTGAAAATAATCGAGTTTAGTAAATGGCCGTGACCCATGCCTACCCACACTCTTCGTTGAATATTTATTGCTCAAGAAATAAGAGTCAAAAATATAAAGGAAAAGTCAATCGGTGACTCATTTGGTCGTTGTTTTGCTTCCTATCAAGGTCGTAGTCGGTAAAATAATTTTAAAATGTGAAAACATTCTTTTTCCTTTTTCCCTGGATTAATTTATCTTCAAATTTACGCGACAAATATCTAGCTTTGACATGTAAACATTTGACTCCAACCTAAAATTGTCTACAAATTTACTTGGAGGTCAAGCACAAAATCTTGTTAGGTGGGTGACGATATAGCATTATGTTATCTTTGTTCATTCAAGTGTCTTTTAAATTATTTTATTGAGATAAAATCATTTTGTCAACTATGAGACGAAATTAAATACCAACCTTAATTAATACAGACTTAGATAGATCCAAAAATTGGTCAATTATAAATACGTGTGTGGAAATAATTATAATATTTGACCTTTTTTTCAGTATTCTATTCCAAATAGTCTAATTCGGCAGCTATTAAAATAATTTTTTATTCAATAAGTCCATGATTTATTTACTCTATTGGTCCTAAATTCCTGCAAAAGTAGTATTTTTCAGTGATAAAATTAATATTTCAATAGAAATGAATAGACCTAACTATTTGATCGACCAAGAATCACTCACAAATTTCTTGACCAACTATACATGCGATTTGCTAGTTGCAGCGTATCATCAAAGAGTCACAACTTACTTCAACACTATCTTTTTCATTCGTTATTTTCCCTTTAATTTTTTCGAAAATTTCTTGCATTTATATGTTATTGGCTTTGTCTTTTAATCTATTTGCCATTTGAAGTTTATTAGAAAGAGTTAAAAACCAACTGCAGCAGTCACTGTAAGGAGTTCGAATTCTAATTGAATCAAAGACATTGGATTTATTCCGACGTTTCTTGTGTTTATTTGTTCGTTTTTACAATTACATCATTTGCTTATGCTGTCGAATAAACAACTTGTTGCTCGTGAGGTTCCGATGGGCGTATTATTGCTACGAGAATACTCCTTTTTTTGTTCCGTAATTCAAACCAAATGTGAGGGACGCCGTATATTAGATAAAATTTTAGTATTTTTGAGTTAATAAATTTAAACCAGTGTTGATTTTATTTTCACATTTGGGCCTACTGTGTAAAGAGCCCATAAAACAAGTGTCACTAACCCAGCCCAGCAAGGACTGAGACTCAAGTCGTGCTGGGGTCAGCTTTTTAGAATGCATGTTGGGTCGGGCCCAACATAGTTCTTTTCAAATTGGGAAAATGACACAAAACCATGGATTTAAAATTTGATTATCATAAATCAGGTTGTTAAGAAATTTTAACAAAAATCAGATGTTAATTAAAAATATATTTCTCTATTTACCGCCAGAGTAGAAAGGGAATCAAAGAAACACGAATTTCAGCGAAACCCTTCGACTGTGCTTCCAAGTCGGAATTAGAGGTCAAATCGATCAGTATAGTCATTTTCATGTTAAAAAAAAAAAAAAAAAAGAACAACCGTCGGAGAAGACTCATGGAATTTACCTTTGACGACAATTGTTCTTTGCAGAGAACTTGGAACCTATACAGCACGGTGAATCGATAGCGATGGAAACAGAGGAATTGATGGTTCAAGGTGCGAATTTTCCGATAACAATGACAAGAACGATGTTGAACGCGAATATATAATCGAGTTGTTGTGAGAACCCAGATTTTGTTTGTATATGGATCTTCAATAATTATGATGCAAATTAAGGTTGGACAAATTTCCCGAACCGAACCGACCGAACCGATCCGAACCCGACGGTTCTTGTCAAATTAAATACCCGAACGGATATCTGAATTGAGAACCGACGGGTACGGTTCGGTTCTCGGTTCTAAATCAAGAACCGAATAAGAACCGAATCTTTCTAATTTTTTTTTATATTGAGTAAATCAAATTATTTTAATTTTAATTTTTTCTAAACAAATTAACAAATTAATGATTTCTAAATCCAAATTTTTGGCCCAATAATTTGTTTCATTTCTAATTTTTTAATTTTTGGCCCAATTACCTATTTTATTGTTTCATTTCTTAGCCAAACAAGATCAAATCCACTAAATAATCCTAAACACCTACAATAAAGTGCATAACGTTGTCTCGACTCTCGCACTCACTCTCGCAGCCTCGCTAATATTCCAAAACCTATACAATCGTCGGCCGACACTTTGACCTCCGATCGAAGCCGTGACTTTCGCCGACTGAAGCTTCGATCGTAGCGATCATTTGAACAAGGTAGTTTACTAATCTCTGACATTCCAAAACCATTGAATGTATCATTAGTCGTATTTATATAACGTTGTTATAAATGTTAAAAAATATAATTATAATACAGAACCGAACGGAACCGAACCGAATGGAATCGAACCCGAACGGTTCCATAATTATATTTGGACCCGACGATTCCATTTACCAGATACCCGAAAAGTTTGGTTCGGTTCGGTTCGGTTCTAAAGAGAACCGAACCGAACCGACCCGCGCCCACCCCTAATGCAAATTATGTTGGAACCTTCCCAGTACAGTAAATCAGCATTGATCCAATCACTGCAAGCCGAGAATGATCGATTGGCAATGAGATGCAAAAATGGCAGCAAGGAGAGGACTTTTCAAAATGCATTTGAGGGTCACTATTTGGCGCGGTGGTAATGCAAGTGGAAGTACAGATCCGACTGATGGTGAGATAGAAGTACAAATCCACATGGTGGTGAGGTGGCAACAATATTTTGAGTACAAATCTACGTAGTGGTGGTGCAACGATGGTGGTGGTGACGTGTCAATGATATTTTTGGGTGGTATCGATGGGGGTGAACTGGTGGTAGGTTAGAGTAGGTAGGATGAAGAGCGATTTTAACCAATTATTGGATAATTGTGAATAAAATGAGTGATTTGTGAACAATAAATAATCTGTGACCCAACCAATGTATGATCTTTAACTTCAACCTACAGTTTGTCTATGTGATCAATATATGAGTTGTGACATATAAATACATGTGATTTATGACTAAATTTACAATTGTGACCCATATTTATGTTTTTGTGACTTCTACGTAATTTGTGTCTAATACATAATTAGGATCATAAATTGTATGTTATTGTGACATTAACTTAGGAAAAATTGCAGTGTTGATCCCAAACCTTTAGTTTTGCTACACATTATGCCCAAACCTTTGATTTTTGCAGACACAATCCCAAACCTTTATATTTAGTTATAACGGTGGTCCATTTCACGCATTCTGTCCAAATTGCCATCATTCAATAGAAAAATCTGAATTTTGACTCAAATGGGACACTTACTTCATGGGCAAATTTGTCAAAAAAGTAACTATTCCACTACCAAATAAATCTCGTTTTCCTCCATTTTTTATTATCCTACCCTAGTTGAAGCCATGGAAGTAAACGTGTATAGATATAGAAATCCCTCTAGATGAAGACCTCTTCGACCAAAAGGCGATTTCTGACTTGTTCGTGCTATCAAGATGTGGAGGAATGTAACTTCTTTGCTTGGATCAACCACCAATGTGCGAGAGTTTGATGGAGTTGATTCATGCTTTTCTTCGAGTAAGGAATGAGATGGAAGCTGAAATTCGAACCCTTTGGTCGACGAAAATTGTGTGGATTAATTGGATATTAGGATTTGTGAGAGGGGTTGTTGTAACCTGGATATGTATACCTGTGTTTATGTTATTTTTAGATTTCTTGTTTGCTGTTAGTAGTAGAAGAATAGTTGTTTAGTAGTTTGGATTTGCTGTTTTGATGGCTAATGAAATAACTGAGAAACAATACCTCTTTGTCTACCTGGTGGTGTACGACATTCCTGTTACTCCAATGAACGTGTGTAACCTGAAAAATGTGGACGGAACGTTCTCCTCCGTTTTACCTCCAACATGAGAATCAGTACACGGTGTTAAGAAAAATAAGGACGAAATTTGGATAGCCTAAGTGTTCTCTGTTATACCTATTTTGCCTTTGGCCTATTTATAGACGCTGGAAGCCGGGTGAGTATTTGGTGGTTATACTGCTACGTGTCCCACGTTTCAACTTCTCCATCAGTTGGTTGTGTCCATGATAGCTGTTACGTGAATCTTATCAATTCATCATGATTTTATAGCTAAGTGTTGGAATGGCCGCTTAAGTAACTTCATGCCGGTCAAGAGTCTCGTGTAGAGGTAGAGCACTCATAGGGGTCAACGATATCGCGTAAAGGTAGAGCGCTTATGGGGTCGACGGTCTAGCGTCAGCGTGTAATGCCTTACTTTGCTCGCCATCATAGACAGATGTCTAAGCTATCCAATATTAGCTACATTTTCCACATTTGGGAGCCCAATATTAAGTAATGAAGTACGTGGTTAACTTAATGATTTGCTCAGCTAGTGGTTCGATTTATAAATGCAGCAGAAATCTCGAAACTTTTGCTCAGCCAGACCTTCTATACGTAGTATAATATTGGTCCCCAAACATTTTGTAAATAAGTCGGCATCGGTCCCAAACCTCTGTAAAATAATTCAACATAGGTCCCAAACTTTTGTCCAAGAATGAAACAAGTCCGAATTATTGACAATATATATATATATATATATATATATATAAGCAATGTCATTAGTGACCAAATTACATTTTCAACCATTCAATAAAAACAAAAACTGATGTGAACCAACGTGGCAATTCAAGTTATGAACCCACACTAGATTGATTGCAAACCCAAGAAAGCTAATATACAAAAGTTTTGAGTTTAATTCAAAAATAGTGAACCAAGTAACCAAAAATCGCCGACAACATGTTGGCTCCTTGATCACAATAATTCAAGAACTTTACCCGAATTGTTTGAACGCCATAAGAATCAAATTTTGATAAGTTCGAAATTTTTCAATGAAGATTGAAAGTAAATATTGCTCACAAAATAAGCTCTCAATTGATAATAATGAATGTTGTTTTACAATATAAATAATGAGTCCTATATATAGGAAACCAATAAACCTAATTAAAAACGGAATAAAAGTTTAATAATACTAAAAGTTACTATAAACTAGAGTTCTAACATAAATAAAACGAAATCAAATTCTAAATGTTATAAAAAGATACCAAAAATATAGAGACTTAACTAAATTAGGAAATTTCGTACAATTTGAAAAATTTGCGTTCAGCTTGAACTAAGTTGATCAACTTTGTTTCTTCTCGTTTCTTCTTCCATGCCCAGTGTAAACTTGGTCTTCAGCTTGTTAACGTCACCCTCTTTGGATTTCGTAACTTGAACAGGTGATTGCATGATTTTATTGTTTCTAATCAATCTCAATCTTGACCTTAGCCTCTTCTCGACATACTTCATGCTCTTGATAACTCATTGCCTTTCTTGGTTCACATCAAAACTACATTAATGCATTTTGACCATCACTCTTGGAACACGTGGAGTATGGTGGATACGGGTTAATAATCCAAATGGTCATTGAATTTTAAAAATCACTCAAGTCATTATTGAGCTTTGCAAAAGGTTTACGCGGGATCACTAAACTTCAAAAATCACTCCATTCATCACTAAACTTGTCAAATGATTTCCACGAGGTTATTGAATATTGTAGAAACTTTCTCAAAGATCACCGAATTTGGTGACCCCTGAGAAAGTTTTTGCAAAGTTCAATAATGAATGAGATAATTTTTAAAGTTCAGTGATCACGTGGAAACCTTTTGTAAAGTCCAGTGACCCCGTGAAAACATATTGCAAAGTTCAGTGATAACTTAGGTGATTTTTTAAAGTTTAGTAACCCGATGAAAACTTTTTGCAAAATTCAGTAACCATTTTGGGTTATTAACTTTCCATCATACAATATCAAACACCAAACAAAATCACAATGACATTACATTAGTTTTTCAGCCATTCTCCAAAAACAAACAAGAAATTTATCAGTACTATTTCACTTTCATCAATTTGTGTCCTTCCCCTTAGACTTCCTCTTTGCCTTCTGAAATGTTAAACAGAGAGAGAGAGATAGACATTAGGGTAGGGTAATAAAAAAGGGAGGGGAACGAGATTTTTTTGGTAGTAGAATTGTTGAGTTTGACAATTTTGCCCATGAAGCGTCACATTTAAGTCAAAATTCAAATTTTCCTATTGACTGATGATAATTTGGATAGAATGTGTGAAATAGACCACTGCTGTAATGACATATAAAGGTTTGGGACCACGGTTGCAAAAATTAAAGGTTTGGATGTAATTTGCAGAAAAATTAAAGGTTTGGGACCAGTGCTGTAATTTTTCCCTTAACTTATTTAATTACCTATTTAATTAATATCACTTATTTTCTGAAAGAAATCCACAAGTTTTTTTTTTTTTAATTTGAAAGTATATTTTAAAACTATGGCAATTATGTACTTTTTCCCCTTTCAAATATCTAGTTATGATTATCATTTTTTGCCATATGATGTAGAACAGATGGCTGAGTGAATTGAAGAACAGTTAGACCAATAAGGAAAAATTACAGATTTGGCATTCGAGCTCTGATTTGGGTTCATAATACCTTTTTTCAAAAAGAGAACAATGAGTTGTACTGAACTCATAGCTTTGCTTTGACATATGATGGGTTTTAGCCATCCGAATTCGTTTAGGACCCAAAAACTGTTTTTAAAATTTTAGTATTATTTTTGTCATTTAATTTGTTTCGAATTCTTTTCAATTTTAGTTCCTTTATACTAGGTTTACATGTAAACCCTTATAAATAAAGGGTTAATTCATTATTTTTGAGCATCTTGAAATTAATAAAACTTCATGAGTTTAATTTTCATTTTCTAATTGATTCCAATTTTGATGTTCTCATGATTTTCGCTTGAATTTCTTATTTCACGCTACATCACAATGTGTTCCTTATCATAAATCATTGGATTAATCTCTTTTTCCCCTACTTAGGGATGTCAATTGGCTTGGCTCGGCCCTTAAATGCATGAGCTCGGCTCGCCACGAGACTCATTTTCAACGAGTCAAGCTCATTCATTTTGGACGAGCTCGGCTCGGCCCAAGAGCTCGTGGGCTGAGCGGAGCTTTGCCTCGTGAGCTCGTCCCTTTTTTTTTAATACGAAAAAAATGAACATAAATGCATTTTTAAAAGGGAAGAGTTCACATCTCAGGAGTTAAGTTTAACCCTATTCAAAAATCAGATAGATACTTTTATAATTCAAAAATAAAGTTTATATTTAATTAATTAAAAATATTTATTAAATGAGGATAATAAAGTCACAATTACTCTATTAATGGTCATATATTCATAATTATAGATCATAGATTTATTTACTGGTCACATATCGTCAAATTAATTAGTCACAAAATTATTTCGTGATCACAAATCAAAAATTTTGTAGATCACATATTATTTCGAGGTCACGTATCATTCAAATTATAACTCATATTAAATCTCTGGATCACATATGTCACAGTTTATCGGTCACAAAATATTTTTTAGTCACGGACATCTAATTTTTGTTCACGAACATCTAAATAGTTGGTCATAGATGCCTAATTGTCGGTTACAGATGTCCCCACCCATCACCGCCACCGCAACAATCACCACCAACATCATCATCAACAACACAACAATGGTTCGACCCCACCGCCTCCAAAACCACCATCACCTCACCAACATGAGCATCACTGCCCCCTGCTACCACCATCATGAGCATCACCGTGCCGATAACACCACCACACCATCACCCCACAACACACCACCACCATTTCCTCCATCTCTATTTACACCACCCAACTACCACCCCCACCCACCACCACCACCACCACCTAAAAAATGCAATAAAACATGCCAAAAAATCACACCAACACCACACCACAAACACCACCGCACATAACAGCAACACAACACGGCCCCCACCACACCATATCTAATCCCATCATGAAGTGATGCCATTCACAAAGCTTTCATCAAAAAACAACACCTCTTTAACCCAATCAATGCCCGAATGCATCGCGGTGAGCACAGTCGCAAGCGCTGCTCTGAGCTATGGCTCACAAAAATTCGAGCAAAACGTATCTCCGACGGTGTCTTCTTCCGGCTCATGTTCGCGTAGTAGTGGCGTTCCTAGGTAGAAGTCACCGTTACGTCCCTTGTAGCCTTCGCCACTCTTCTTTGCAGCGACGCCGGTCTCACATCAGAGTCGGTGTCGTCGGTGGCTGATCTCCCGTGGAGATTTGTTATAGAGAGAAAGAAGAGATTGCAGAGTGAGAAAGGAAGTGACAGGATTGAATTGGGGAATTGATTAGGGTTTTAAATTGAACTGGTTGAATTAACAATATATAATACCTGATGTTTGCATAGATAAATTTCATCCCTGAACTTTGAATTTGAACTTTTAAATGCATGGTTTTATGTAATTTTCACTTTTTTAAAAAAAATTAATGAAGACGTTTTTTTTATTATTTCTATCATATAGTAATATTTTTTATAAATTGTTAAATATTTATGTAATGAAGACAAATTTTTTTTGAAATACATTTTTCCGATTTCTTTTTAAAATAGATAAAATGTAAATCCTCCTCCTTCATCCAGACTTTGAATCGGCTATATCAATTTTAAGTAGGCAGAATTAAAAATTGTACATGAACAACTTGTTGTAACGTGTACAATTTTTTAAAAAAATTTAAATGTAACAATTAAAAAATAAGAAATTCTAATTAATATAATTAAACCAAATATCACTTACCTGACGACATGCAATTTCAGCGTATTTACTTTGCAATCGAAAATGAGCGTCCTGTCAATCTTTCACGTGCATTAACTCTTCCAAAACATCTTCTTTCGATCGGCTCCTGATATCTGTCAAAACCCTTTTATCTGCATTAAACGCAAACTCCAAAGCAACAGTGCTAAACGGAGGTATCAGCAGATCTTTCGCAATTGTAGAAACAATTGGCCAACGTCTTTCATATTTTCGCCAGAATTCAATTACTTTTTCTGAACTTTTTTTAATCGTTTTGTCTGTTGGCATATTTTGATTGAGCAATCAATTAATTCGACAGGCATCGCATTTTGCATTGCGACCGATGTTTGATGAGATGTAGATGTAAACGACATGGCACTAGATGAACACATTGCAATTGCATCATATCTATATGTATTAATACCTTGAAATAAATTTATTATTTCGACAGCATCTTTTTCAATTTCACCCGTAGGAGTAGGTACAGAGGGTACCCGACTAACATTCGCACCCATTCGTTCTGCATATAATTCATACATTCCACATAATGTTTGGTCTAAATTTCTATAGATGATAGGAGTATAAACGTTAAGGCTTTGTTGATTTGATTGATTACATATTTAGTTCCCGATAAATTATATCGGGATGCTAAAGGAAATAACATAGACAGGTCTTCTCAATATTTTCTAAACTTTAATTCCATAACAATTATAATTTCACTAAAATCAGAATCATTTTTATATTTATGAAATGTTCTTGCAATTATATAAAGGCGTTGAAGCGCCATACAACATATGGGATAACAAACGTCCGATAAAATTTTTTGTAGTCTCATAAAAAAATGTCAAAAGATTTTTAGCTTCCAAAGCTAAAACACAATCGGATTCATTCAACATAGCATCGTCATCGCTTATAACGTATCTATTGTTATAAAAATCAGTTACTAAATGTTCGAAACTTTCACACGATTTTAATAGTAAGTAAGTAGAGTTTCATCTATGACCTACATCGCTAACAAATATTTTAGCAGTTGTCATCCCTAATTTGGCACAAAAATCTTCAAAAGCTTGTTTTCTACTAGGGGAGATCATAATATATACTAGTGCATTACTAATCCTTTGAATTTTATCATTTATATATTTTAAGTCTTCTTGCACAATTAAATTCAAAATATGACAAATACAACAAATATGAAACAAATACCATCGAAATCAGGTTGAAGTATCCTACACAATTTATCGACGACTACCTTATTAATACTAGCATTATCGAAAGTAAAAGATCGAATTTTAGTTTCGCAATTATATTATTTAACAATACTGATAATAGCATTATATATATATATATATATATATATATATGTATGTATGTATGTATGTATGTATGTATGTATGTATGTATGTATGCATCAAAGTGGGTCTATATAGTGTGCGATTATAGTTATATGAGCTCTTCTATTAATCTCTTCCCATATATCAGAAGTTAAAAATATAACACCCCCATATTGTTGTAAATATATAATGAATTGTTGTTTTGAATCATTGAAATATTGTATTGCATCGACATGAAGAGTGTTTCAACTTACCTAACGTACCTTGGTTGCAGATATTCTTTCACGTAGGAGAGGAAGTATTGGTTGTCGACAATAACCAGAGGCAACTTATTGACGGCAAAAAATTTCACTATTTCGATTCGAGCTTTCTCATCCGAATACACCCATGTGGATAGGGATAAAGTTGTATAACCAGCACCTGAACTGCCAAATTGCAATTGTGTTTGACCGGATGGAAGAAATCTATGTCTGGCCGCACATGTTTTGTAGTGACGGTTGAGATGGGTGGTACCAATTCCTTTTTGCTATGTCAATCTTTGTTAGCAGTATAAATACTGTCTTAGATTCTGTGATGCCATCGACTACTTTTTTCATTAAAATCAATTTAAAGTGATCCTAACATTTTGCTTATTTTTTCTCTTTTCACTTTTCCCTAGCATCTGAGATGTTTAATTCGGGCTCTTCGTCCTCATATTACGCTTTAGGAATGTTAATATCATCCAAATCAATTGAATTGTGACTTCCATGACCATGAATGTGATCATCATCAGCTATGAATATGTCATTTAGATCGACAAATTCAGTCCGAAATTGACTTTGCAGTGTCCTAGACGATTTTCCATGTGGTCCACATCCCGTATCAAACAAACTCTTAACAAATGAGCGATGATCCATTTGTTTGATTGATTGTGATGAAATCCAAATATAATTAGTAAACATATAAATGTAGTGAAAAACAAGAATTGGACGAAATTTCAATAAATATAAAGAGAAATGAGAATTTGATTAATTGAAATTGAAATTAAATAAACTGTAAAAAAATGATCAATATTGTATATTTTGTACAAAAGAGTTGAAACTTGAAACTTCAAACCTAATAGATAGAGAATTGAGATACAAAAATATTAAGATTCATAGGAGGTATTTATAGAAGTGGGGGAAGAAGGCAAAAAAATTCAGTTTCGATGACCCTTTAGTCACTGTTTTACACAAAAGTGACCAAAGCAGTCACTTTTTCAAAAAAAAGTGACCGTTTTGGTCACTTTATCACACAAGTCAGGCTCGTGGTTTGTTAAGTGACGAGCCACGAGCGGCTCACCTCTCGCTCGGCTCGCCCAACGTCCAGGCCCGCGCTCGGGCTTGCATTTTTACAAGCCGAGTCGTTCACGAGCCCCATTTTGACGAGTCGAGTGGACGAGTCGATGAGCCGCTCGACCCCATTGCCATCTCTACCCTTACTATTAGCTTATAGGATAATAATGAAAAACAAAATCAACATACATATATACACCCACTAAAAAATAAAAAATAAAAAATAATCTACTTTCAAGGATGAAAATTGTCGTAAGAAAGTCATTGTTGATTATCTAGAGTGTGTTTGAGCCCCATTATTTGGCATTATAATGAGATGAATAATTTTTTTTTTTAAATGAGTGGTTGAAATTTTTTTGATTTACGTGTAATATTATTTTATTGAAGATTGTGTGGCTAAAAGTAGGGGAGAGAAAATTTTAATTTAATGTAATGAAAAATAATGGGGTTCAAACGGGTTAGTTGGGGATCTCAAGAGAGAGATCAAGATAAAGTGTTCATAAAAGTAAAATTTCTTAGAGTGACCTAAGAAATTGTTAGATGAACCATAACAACTTCCAAGAGACCCTAAATTACACGTGATTGTATACATATATCCATGTATACCATGCCATTCCATGTGATGAAAAGCCATTATTGAGTTGTGAGGTTGAAGCATATGCATCCGTTCACGAATTCAAAGTTTATCCAAAAGAAGTTAAGGAAGCGTGATGCATTCTGATAGCATGGATTTACATAGAAAGTATTATATACATGGCCAATATGATACTAATAATATCATTTTATTCATATGTTATCATTGAGCTTTACATTTCTACCAAGAAAATGTGTCATATATTAATCGTTTTAGATTAATAAAAATATACAGCCCAATTTTTAAAGGATTCAGAGCACTGTCCCGTCAAGGTAGAAGTTACGGATTCGAGCCCCATCAGTCTTGACGATTCAAAAAAGACATCAATATGTCTCTTTTTTCTATAAAAAGGGGAGATGGAGCATAATTTCATTCCCATCGTCAAATTAAAAATTCATTGATCAATGATGGCTATTTTGTTAGACAACGTGAAAAGTCTTTCATAGTATTCTAGAAATGTAAAATACTAGTTTTTACGATAGCTACTGTCAATTATTTTTTCTTGTCAGGAAAAGAAAAACGAGATAGTATTTCTAATTAGTTATCTTCTCAATTGGCTAATTTATATCAAGCTTGCGTGAGACGATTGATATAGCCTAGGTTTGTCTCTTTTCTTTTGAATGTACCAAATTACAAGTGAATCTTGTGTCGTTTTCTCTATTTTTAATGTGATAAGAGAGTGTTGTTTTCTACGATCAACTTGATTGACCGTCCTGGTTCCTTTTTTGGGGTCTCTTATTAAAGTCGTTTGCTTTGTCATGGCCAACTAGACCGACCATTGGTTTTGTCCTAATAAAAAAATAAATATATCATTTAAATTCACAACTGTCTAATCGATTGATTTAGAGCTCCAAATGTAGTGAAATAAAAGTTTTTATATTATTTGTATTGAGGATTAAGTTTAAATATATAAATGTATTTACTTTTTAAATGGCAAAAATATGTATTCTTTATAAACTTTAAATTTCCCATCAATGTTGATATCAAATAATTTCAGAACATGCAAAGGTCTTGAATCTAAATCTAGCAACTAGGAGCCCTTTCTGAAATAATTTTGGTATTTGCACATAAAAATAAAAATGATATATAAGCAATTATTGAAAATGACGTGGAGAGAAAAAATTAATCGTGTTTTCAACTGATAAATTGTAAAGTGTCATGTGGATATTATGTTATCCATTACATAAACATTAATATACATTAATATACATGTTGCAAGGACAGTAGATTTTTTATGATGTAAAGATGACATTATGTCAGCATTAGGCAAGGGGACTTCCAAATTTTGGATTATCAACTGCAAAAATTAATTGCCAACAACAATTATGTGTCTTTTTAATTTCATATCCTTATTTCACCAACTACAATTTATGTTTACTAAAGTTTAAATTATAATTTAGACTGATCAAACCCATTTTTATCCACATTATATTCTATGAATCCTCAACTTATTATTATTATTTTTTTTCATTGTGAGACTCGGAGCTTAAATTATAATTAAAAAAAGTACAAATATCAACTATAAACAAAATTTTGTAAAGAGAGTAAGAATTTGCAACCATGCATTCAAATCACACAAAGTGACGCAGAAAATTATAAAACACTATGATAAACAAAATTTTAACTTTTCTTCTCTCTTTAATATCATATAGTAAAATACAAGTTCGTCACGTCATTGAAGTATACAAGAGAAGTATATGATCCTGTGCAAACCTTAAACGTCCAAACAAACAATTCAACAAGAACAAACATCTAAATGGCTAGAAAAACAATTTGTCCTAGTCATAATCAATCAATAAACCATAAGCATGCCCTCAGAATTTGTCTTCATCAGGAAAACTACGTGCACAATGCAACTTTCCAGCAAAGCTTCCAACCATATATTAATGCAACCACTCATATATACACAAGGTGACTTGTACATGAAAATGATGGCAAATAGTTTATTGGCTGCTTTATATATCACAAAATCTTAAAATATTATCGTAGTATCATTGTCTGTAAGCAGAGTTTGACTGTCTAGAACGGTCTCAGGTTTGCGTCGATTCCATTGAATTCCAAAGCCAACGGGAAAAAAAAAAGATTAAGTTTCCAACCGGCTTAGCATATGATGCATGCGTTTGGATTTTCATCCATGCTGTGATGTGGATGGTAATATGATTGCATGGAAGGATAATAAGGCCGATATGGCATTACCATCGGTTCAGGGCCGGGCTTCTTCTCCTCTTCCTTCTTACCCTCCTCTTTCTTCGTTTCTTCTTTTTTTCTCTCTTCTTTCTTCGATTCTTCCTTAGTTTCTTCCTTTTTCGGCTCCTCTTTCTTGGATTCTTCTTTTTTTGGCTCCTCTTTTTTCTCGGGTTCTTTTGCTGGCCCTACTGATATTATGTTGGCTGGCCAGTTCTTCTTCCGCAGTTTGCTCACGACACTGATGGTGACACGACCCGTCCCAACTCAACCTAATTGACTCGACACGTGTCGTGCGCCGGTAGTAGATGCCAGCAAAATACCGGACCCACCACCAAGGCAAACTTGACCTATTTTGACTGTGCTAATATCTATAAAAATTTTGACAGAGTTTCCCCTGTAACATGGACAAAACCAACCTGAAAAATCATCAAAATCTCAAATAGACATTTAAACCAAAAGTTTTGCAAACCACCACTTCCTCTAATGCTACCACAACTACTACAAAATATAACAAAATTCGACTGAGTGTTTTTATAACATCATCCTGTTGACATGCAAGTATTATATCACTTGCAAACCCTTCTACAAATATGCTTGACACCCAAAATTAGACAATTACTTAATAAACATAAGTTTCCCAAATATTCATTACATACTTATGAAACTGTCTCTTTCGTTTCAGCAGGCTTTTTCCCAATATCTCAAAATCGACCTTCTCCTGATAGGAAAACATAGTAAAAAGATATGAGTTTACAACTCAGTGAGTGGATAGTTGAAAATAAATAAACTTTTCCATTTATACTATTTTCTGAAAATTCTTGCACTATTTATCGCTAAGAACTTCTGAAAAATAGTAACACTTTTAAAAACTAAACATGATCATATCATAATTTCTTGGACATAATTCTAGAAATGCAACTGTATAACATAATGACTATAAATACTCTGATATCCATGAAAAATTATGAAATATT
>NW_019235743.1:49528-59063 GCF_002742605.1 Olea europaea var. sylvestris
ATTTATATTCATATAACATGCTAGTCAAATGATTTAATTAAACTGAATTTAACTTTAAAAGCAATTGTTAATAAAATCCAATTTATTCTAAAAATCATGCTATAATGTCAACTTTATACAATAAATAACTTTAAAATGTAATGAAGACTTATTTATGAAAAATAAGTTTTATCCACTCACAAGGTATGAGCTACAAGCTAGATAGGCTGATAGACGTTTCCAATCGCCTCGCTACCTCCTGAAATACGATAATGATAACCAATTTATCCACTATCGAATCGAGAAACCTTAAAATCTAATAATAGAACATAATTTAAATGCTCTTGGTACTTAAATAAGTTCTCAAATTTTCCTTTATTAGTTGGAGCTAATTACACTTTATAATTCCTTGGTTAATCACTAATTGATCAACATAACCATCATTTCAAATTTAAAACTAATTTAAATCTCCAATCTAATTAAACTAGTAACCACAATTCCACCCACATAATATACCTTTGTTCCATAAAATCAATTCCCAAATGACATACTTCATTTACCTAATCACTTCACAATTAATTAATTAAAATCCCCCAAATTCGGATTCTAGGGTTTTCCCAAAAATTTCACATCTTCATACCTTGCTGAAAATTTGAAATGAATAATCCCCACACTTGAGCTCCAATTCGTGCAAATATCCCTAAAATTCGACATATTATTCAACAAGTTAAAACCCTAAAAATTTTAACATAATTCATACTTTATCACCTAAAACAAATGGAAAAAATTTAGCCCAACTTGAAGATATCAACTTTACCTCCTTTCCTTTTCTTTTTCCTTTTCTTCTCCCTTCTTCTTTTCTTTTTTCCCTTCTTCTTTCCTCTTTTTCTCTTCTTCTCTCGGTCTCTGCCTCCTCCCGTAAATTCACTGTGTGTGTGTGTGTGTGAAATAATAGAAAATGGGTCAAAGGTTTGAATTTATTTGTCCACAATCCCATAATTGCAAATTAAGTCCCTTAACTTCACTTTTTAGTAACCTTTAATCCTTAAACTTCCAAAAGTATATATATATAAATTCCAAACTTTTAAATATATCCAATTTAACCTTTATATTTCGCCAATTGCAAAAATAACCCAAATAAAATATTTAATTTCATTTTAGTCCTTGATTGACTTTGACTTTGACTAGTCAATATTTGAATTTTTGACTATAAAATTTGGATTGTCACAGATGGGGTCGACTGTTCCGACCACCATGAGTTTCTTGCTCTTCAAATCTATTGCGATTTCATCAATTCCTACAAAAAGGGCACAAAAATGTCGGAGTAAAAGCTGTAGTACCGTTTTATTTATTTCACATACTCCTTTTGTTCACTTATGTCCATCAAGTGTGATAATGCAAATCGAGCAATAAAAGCAACATTTCTTTATAAGAATTTACATGGGAGTCAATTATAATTCCATAGAAATAAAGAAATTTAATGAAGTCTTAAAATCTGTACATAATGCACCAAGAAACACCCCCATATTGTTGTAAATCTATAATGAATTGTTGTTTTGAATCATTGAAATATTGTATTATATCGGCACGAAGAGTGTTTCGACTTACTTAACGTACCTTGGTTGCAAATATTATTTCACGTAGGAGACGAAGTATTGTTTGTTGACAATAGCCAGAGGCAACTTATAGACGGCAAAAAATTTCACTATTTCGATTCGAGCTTTCTCATCCAAATACACCCATGTGGATAGGGATGAAGTTGTATAACCAGCACCTGAACTGTCAAATTGTAATTGTGTTTGACCAGATGGAAGAAGTCTATGTCTGGCCGCACATGCTTTGTAGTGGCGGTTGAGATGGGTAGTACAAATTCCTTTTTACCATGTCAATCTTTATTAGCAGTATAAATACTGTCTTAGATTCTGCCAGGCCATTGATTACTTTTTCCATTAAAATCAACTTAAAGTGATTCCAGCATTTTGCTTTTTTTTTTTCTCTTTTCACTTTTCCCTAGCATCTGGGATGTTTAATTCGGGCTCTTCGTCCTCATATTCCGCTTTAGGAACGTTAATATCATCCAAATCAATTGAATTGTGACTTCCATGACCGTGAATGTGATCATCGTCAGATATGGATATGTCATTTAGATAGACAAATTCATTCTGAAATTGACTTTGTGGTATCCTAGACGATTTTCCATGTGGCCCACATCCCGTATCGAACAAACTCTCAACAAATGAGCGATGATCCATTTGTTTGATTGATTGTGATGAAATCCAAATATAATTAGTAAACATATAAATGTACTGAAAAACAAGAATTGGACGAAATTTCAATAAATATAGTGAGAAATGAAAATTTGATTAATTGAAATTGAAATTAAATAAACTGTAAAAAAAATGATCAATATTTTATATTTTGTACAAGAGAGTTGAAACTTGAAACTTCAAAACTAATAAATAGAGAATTGAGAAATGAGAATTGAGATAGAAAAATATTAAGGTTCATAGGAGGTATTTATAAAAGTGGGGGAAGAAAGCAAAAAAAATCAGTTTCGATGACCCTTTGGTCACTATTTTAGACAAAAGTTACCAAAGCAGTCACTTTTTAAAAAAAAAGTGACCGTTTTGGTCACTTTATCACACAAGCCAGGCTTGTGGTTCGTTAAGTGACGAGCCACGAGCAACTCACCTCTCGCTCGGCTCGCCCAACGTCCATACCCGCGCTCGGGCTCGCATTTTTACAAGCCTGAGCCACTTACGAGCCCCGTTTTGACGAGTCGAGTGGACGAGTCAATGAGCCGCTCGGCCCAATTGCCATCTCTACCCCTACTATTAGCTTATAGGATAATAATGAAAAACAAAATCAACATACATATATACACCCACTAAAAAATAAAAAATAATCCACTTTCAATGGTGTGTTTGAACCCCATTATTTGGCATTATAATGAGATGAATAATTTTTTTTTTTAAATGAGTGGTTGAAATTTTTTTGATTTACGTGTAATATTATTTTATTGAAAATTATGTGGCTAAAAGTAAGAGAGAGAAAATTTTAATTTAATTTAATGAAAAATGATGGGGCTCAAACGGGTTAGTTGGGGATCTCAGGAGAGAGATCAAGATAAAGTGTTCATAAAAGTAAAATTTCTTAGAGTGACCTAAGAAATTGTTAGATGAACCATAACAACTTCCAAGAGACCCTAAATTACACGTGATTGTATACATATATCCATGTATACCATGCCATTCCATGTGATGAAAAGCCATTATTGAGTTGTGAGGTTGAAGCATATGCATCCGTTCACGAATTCAAAGTTTATCCAAAAGAAGTTAAGGAAGCGTGATGCATTCTGATAGCATGGATTTACATAGAAAGTATTATATACATGGCCAATATGATACTAATAATATCATTTTATTCATATGTTATCAATGAGCTTTACATTTCTACCAAGAAAATGTGTCATATATTAATCGTTTTAGATTAATAAAAATATACAGCCCAATTTTTAAAGGATTCAGAGCACTGTCCCGTCAAGGTAGAAGTTACGGATTCGAGCCCCATCAGTCTTGACGATTCAAAAAAGACATCAATATTTCTCTTTTTTCTATAAAAAGGGGAGATGGAGCATAATTTCATTCCCATCGTCAAATTAAAAATTCATTGATCAATGATGGCTATTTTGTTAGACAACGTGAAAAGTCTTTCATAGTATTCTAGAAAAGTAAAATACTAGTTTTTACGATAGCTACTGTCAATTATTTTTTCTTGTCAGGAAAAGAAAAACGAGATAGTATTTCTAATTAGTTATCTTCTCAATTGGCTAATTTATATCGAGCTTGCGTGAGACGATTGATATAGCCTAGGTTTGTCTCTTTTCTTTTGTATGTACCAAATTACAAGTGAATCTTGTGTCGTTTTCTCTATTTTTGATGTGATAAGAGAGTGTTGTTTTCTACGATCAACTTGATTGACCGTCCCGGTTCCTTTTTTGGGGTCTCTTATTAAAGTCGTTTGCTTTGTCATGGCCAACTAGACCGACCATTGGTTTTGTCCTAATCAAAAAATAAATAGATCACTTAAATTCACAACTGTATAATCGATTGATTTAGAGCTCCAAATGTCATTAGAGAAAGTGAAATAAAAGTTTTTATATTATTTGTATTGAGGATTAAGTTTAAATATATAAATGTATTTACTTTTTAAATGCCAAAAATATGTATTCTTTTTGAAAATTTAAATTTCCCATCAATGTTGATATCAAATAATTTCAGAACATGCGAAGGTCTTGAACCTAAATCTTGCTAGGAGCCCTTTCTGAAATAATGTTGCTATTTGCACATAGAAATAAAAATGATATATAAGCGGTTATTGAAAATGACGTGGAGAGAAAAAATTGATCGTGTTTTCAATTGATAAATTGTAAAGTGCCATGTGGATATTAAGTTATCCATTATATAAACATTGATATACATGTCGCAAGGTCCGTAGATTTTTTATGATGTAAAGGTGACATTATGCCAGCATTAAGTAAAGGGACTTCCAAATTTTGGATTATCAACTGCAAAATTTAATTGCCAACAACAATTATGTGTCTTTTTAATTTCATATCCTTATTTCACCAACTACAATTTATGTTTAGTAAAGTTTAAATTATAATTTAGACTGATCAAACCCATTTTTATCCACATTATAGTCTATGAACCCACAACTTATTTATTTTTTATCCACATTGTGAGACTCGGAGCTTAAATTATAATTAAAACAAGTACAAATATCAACTATAAACAAAATTTTGTAAAGAGAGTAAGAATTTGCAACCATGCATTAAAATCACGCAAAGTGACCAGAAAATTATCCAACACTATGATAAACAAAATTTTAACTTTTCTTTTCTCTTTAATATCATATAGTAAAATACAAGTTCGTCACGTCACTGAAGTATATGTTGGATATTGGTTAAATAAATCGAGAATTGAAAAATCGATTAAAGTTCGTATCGACTTCGATCAAATACTCAAAAGCTCGACTCAATCCGTTTAAGTAAAATTGTTTACCACTTCGCCGCTTCGGAGCGCACAAACAGGGATCGACCTGCCCGGTCAGGTCGCGGAGGTCGAGGGGGCAGCGCCCCTCGTGGGTGGTCGGGGGCAACGCCCCCGAAAGAGAATTTTGATTTCTCTGCATGTATTGAAGGGTATATTTGGCATTTCGAAAACCAATATCGGATGAATGAGAAATAAAGAAAAATGACGAAAATCAGTGAATAGACACCTTTTCATAAAGGTGCATTGTTTGGAAAAGGTGCATGGTTTGGCCTCAACCATTTCGTCCACACCCTTTTATGGTCTATAAATAGGACCCTTTGGGTGTCCTATTCCACACAATTTGATATGCAAAACGTCTCTCATCCTCTCTTCTGTCCAAAATCAAAATCATTTCATTTATTTTGATTTTCCTTCATTTCATCCTTGGAGTACATAAGCCTAAATTTGGTTCGTTGTACTTGTGTTTTGGAGTGCTACAAACACAAGTGTAACCGTTGTATCTTGGAAGTCGATTGCCGAAATCCGTAAGCACCATTGCGGGACAAATTCGATTTAAGGACAAAGAGTCCAACTCTTGCCTCGACTTTGTCACCATCATTATACTTATTTCGGCGTCACTATTCACAAAAATCTCCAACAGTATATGCTGATCAACATCTAAACAAACAATTCAACAAGAACAAACATCTAAATGGCTTGAAAAGCAATTTGTCCTATTCATAATCAATCAATAAACCATAAGCATGCCCTCAGATTTTGTCTTCATCAGGAAAACTACGTGCACAATGCAACTTTCCAGCAAAGCTTCCAACCATATATTAATGCAACCACTCATACATACACAAGGTGACTTGTACATGAAAATGATGGCAAATAGTTTATTGACTGCTTTATATATCACAAAATCTTAAAATATTATCGTAGTATCATTGTCTGTAAGCAGAGTTTGACTGTCTAGAACGGTCTCAGGTTTGCGTCGATTCCATTGAATTCCAAAGCCAATGGGAAAAAAAATAGGTTAAGTTTCCAACCGGCTTAGCATATGATGCATGCGTTTGGATTTTCATCCATGCTGTGATGTGGATGGTAATATGTTTGCATGGAAGGATAATAAGGCCGATATGGCATTACCATGCCTACCATCGGTTCAGGGTCGGGCTTCTTCTCCTCTTCCTTCTTACCCTCCTCTTTCTTCGTTTCTTCTTTTTTTCCCTCTTCTTTCTTCGATTCTTCCTTAGTTTCTTCCTTTTTCGGCTCCTCTTTCTTGGATTCTTCTTTTTTTGGCTCCTCTTTTTTCTCGGGTTCCTTTGCTGGCCCTACTGATATTATGTTGGCTGGCCAGTTCTTCTTCCGCAGTTTGCTCACGACACTGACGGGGTCGACTGTTCCGACCACCATGAGTTTCTTGCTCTTCAAATCTATTGCGATTTCATCAATTCCTACAAAAAGGGCACAAAAATGTCAAAGTAAAAGCTGTAGTACCGTTTTATTTATTTCACATACTCCTTTTGTTCACTTATGTCCATCAAATGTGATAATGCAAATCGAGCAATAAAAGCAACATTTCTTTATAAAAATTTACATGGGAGTCAATTATAATTCCATAGAAATAAAGAAATTTAATGAAGGCTTAAAATCTGTACATAATGCACCAAGAAACACCACAACAGCAGAGATTTCAACAAGAGGAATTCGATAGCCAATTTCACGAGATGATCAGTGAAATCATTTACTAACAAGGACTTCAATTTCTTCGCAGTAGGAGGTTAGATTAACCGAAGTTTTTTCTTCAGTTTTGGGGTGTATTATTATCGAATTTATTAATTTTACATATTAACTAGACAGGACGTGATTCATGAGTTCACTGGGCATCTCAATCCAAACCCGTCCCTGTTTAAGTATGGTACAATCCTTCTTTAAATTAAAAATCAAATTCGAGCAAAGAACCAACTAGATCAATGGCCTAATTTCATGTGTTCAGCTTGGTTTCGCAGTTGCCCTGTTCCACATTGCATCCATTCTTGCAAATATCAAAGGGTATGAAACTCGGGAAGGCCTAGAAGTTGAAGTTGCACCACAACCGTACCTGTAGCATCAAGTGTTTTTTAATACAGGACGAAACCCAGGAACTGGTCCAGTTATAGCCTAAAACCGGATATTAAAAATTTAAAAACCTGGATGGGATAGGTCCTCATTCATTTAATCTGATACCAAACGATAATGACAATGGAACACAACTAACTTCATTAATTTCAGGATGCGTTACAAACATCTTCTTCTATTTCCATGGTAACCATAGGAAACAGCTGTGACCGTACATGAACTCCAACCACAGACCATAATAAGAAGAAACCGTTTTCTTTTAACTTAAAGTTACCATTTTATATGTTTACCATAGTGCAAGAGCAAAAGTAATGCCTACAGCAAGTTAATTCGAAAACGATCCATTCATCACTAGGATTAATGTTAGTAGACAATTTTACATCTCGCAGTATAGCATAGTCTCATGCTATTCGCAATTCTCGTCTTTGGCTCTCCTTATTGATCAATCGTTCATCATCTAGACACATGTGATACTCTATATACTTGAATTACTCAATGCCTGTATACATAACACATAGATACATACATATTCATTAACAACAATCGTATACAAACATATGTACGCGTATTAACATACACGCACGCAGACAAGATTATATGTATGTATTCTAACCAACAAACATATGAACAGAATTATGTGTAATCAGTAAAAATCAACTTTTGCAATAACAGAGTAGATATTTGAACTGAATCTGAAAATTAAAAGATTTCTATAGCTTGGCATCATACCAGAGAGAACAGTTACTGTCTTCAAGGCCCTTCGCTTATCTTCTACATCCTGCAACTCCAAATTCAATACAAATTTCTGCAAAACAATCAAGAAATTGTGAGAATTCAAGAAAATTATATTACTCAGAACCAAACATTCTTCTCAATATTCAAGTAAAGGATGTTAAAAATAAGCACTTAAGACAAGGAAAAGAGCGATATTCATAACAACACAAGGATCAATCTGAAAAGCCTTCTTTTTTCTTTTTCTTTTTCTTTTTCATTCTATTTTGAGTAAAGAAATCATTTGGAAAACATCAGACCCCTACAAAGAGAACCACACAAATGGACCTACCAAAAGATTAAATTTTAGAAGGAATCAAATAAACTAAAGAAATCATGATCTTGGATTCAAAGTATTGTTTAGATTCTAAAGAAAAATAAATATTTTTAATAAGCTAAACCAGTAAAATTGAACCCATAAAGAATCAGAACAAAAAAAGGAAAGAATTCCAATAATTAATACCTTCATTTCTCTGTTTTTGTTTGTAAAAATTCAACTTCTCCCTGAAAATGCAGCTGCTGATAAAGAAAATAAAGTATTAGTGTGTATGTGTGTGTGAGAGAGAGAGAGAGAGAGAGAGAGAGGGAACTGAATTATGGGTAACTGAAAGAGAGGGGGAGAGAGATAGGGGTATGAGTAAAAAGCCAAAGTGTTTTCCCACTCTATATAGATTATTATTGTGTGATAATTTTATAATATAGAGAGAATGAGAATCAATGTACGGTTTCTCTTGGAAAAATGTGCCATTAGCATAACAATTCAACAATTGAGGACACCGGGGAATAGGAAAGCCAACCATTTTGTGTGTATATATTATATATTATCGTTATGCAAAATATTCTTACTTTTCGTTTTAATCATCCAAAATGTTCATATTTTTTACTTTTTTGCATTTTCACCTTTTATGCCACCTTTTATTGTGTAAAATGTTATTTCCATCCAAAAGTTTTGTTAAGTGAATCATAAACACTATTCTTATCCATAGGAAAGGTATTCTCGTCTTTCCACAATTATCTCATTTTCTACCCACATCCCATGAGCAGCCCAAGTCTCCAATGTCATCTTGGCCTACAGCTCATGCCATCCACACGTACCTCCCTTCCCCAACCTAAACCCCGTCTCAGGGGAAAAGGGAATGGAAATTCGAATTACACAATGAACCCACCTCAAGAACAAGACAATACACCCTCAAATTCCCCCCAAGTCCAAGTATTAGAAGCCAGAACAAGTAAATGAATCTCACCATCTATTATCCAATGCCAAAAATTGGAAGATATGGATGTTTATATGATAAAAATGAAAGATAGAGACTTTTAATGCTAATTACCCTTAATAATTTTAACTTTATTTGATTTTTAAGCTAAAATTAAGTCAAGAGTCGATCAATATTTTAAACTCGAGAAAACTTGGATGATTTTAAGTATTATGACTTACGATTATCCATATTAACTTTGCGTATTGAATTATGACATTATTTCATTTTGTTGCCAATTGAATTTATCTTATATTATTTCTCGAGTAAAATCGAACTTACTTTAATATGTGAATATAATATATCTATGTAAGTCACGGGATTTCTAATCCTCACCAAATAGGGGCTATATATATATATATATATATATATATA
>NW_019235743.1:59227-85771 GCF_002742605.1 Olea europaea var. sylvestris
AAATTATTAGAATAATACTTAATTTTAAATAAGTATGTCTGTGTACAAGTAGTTATGTATACTACTCAACTATTGACATGTTCTTATATTTGTGATACATTTGAAAAATTTATATTGAGAAACTAAATTCACTGAACATAATACTTATTTATCGTGTCAATATTACCATCAAAAAACAATTAATTCAGTAATAACACGATTCTTCTAGTAAAATACAATATATAAGTCCTATATTTGATCAAATGTAGAAAACTCTAGAAAGCAGTCACTTTTGAACCAGAGGCATTACACAACAAATTCAACATAATATAGGACGCATCTTGGTTTTTCTTCTTTAGTGGTCTGAATTTCATCAGAATAGTTTGATTATGACATATATATATATTTTTTTAAAATATTAAAAAGATCCAAAAATTCCAAAGAAAAAAGTGGAAAATATTGCAGAATATATTGAAATTTAAAAAGAATGCTGTCTCATGCTACCGAAAATACTTCATCAAACATTTTATTGAGAAAAGTTTGAAATTATAAGAAGTAAGATTGATTATCGAGGACATTTTTATCCTAAGGCTTGAGGTAAAAATTAATTTATGTTCGTTGTTGCCCTCTTATGACATATTGGGTATGTTTAACTGGGTACATGATAAGTGATAACAAGACAATTTTGTGGCACGGCTTCCTTTTGAATATGATTGGCGTAGTGAAAGTTATTTTTAAGTAATTTCTTGTTTCCAAGTATGCTCGGATGACTATTACTTTCAAAATAAGCAACATGTGTATTTCCAGTTTTAAGTATAAAAAGATTTTTTGTCTTAAAACTCATTTATTTACTTAGAAGTAAATTTTTAAGCTTAGAAACAAACATGCCTTTACAATTATTGCACAAGTAGAAAATTTGAGACCCTCATTCTCATAACACTTTAGAACACATTTTTATTCTGGTCCTAGAAATTCGGGACTTCACTTTTGTCAACCTGAGGCAGACACATAACCGGCCTATTGTATGCAATGAATGGGTATGGACCATTCATACACATTATGATTTGAACTCTTAGGTCACAGTATCAATTTGGTTCAATCCTTATATAATTACAAAATAGTTGTATTCATTGTCCTGTACGTTGAGTGGGACATTCATACATTAGAGCAATGGATATATCAACTGATAAATTTTGTACAACACCTTTTTTAAAGCATTTAATTTTGCCCGATACAATTTAGAAAATATGTTTGGATTATTTCATTTCAATCTTGCTTCTTATTTGGATATAACTGGGTAATTTCAAAATTGACGACTATAAAATATAGGACTAGTTCAGTAGTGATTATGAGAATTGATTTTTTTTTTTTATCGTTAGAAAAAAAGTGGATCCCACATGTAAAAGAAGAAGTCAAAAATTTTGCAACAATATAAAAGTGTAGGGGAAGATTTGAACATTTTACAAACTTCAAATACCAATTTGCATCACTCAAATACTTAAAGGACCAGTATATTCAATAGAAATTTCAGAGACTGAAATGAAACAATCAAAAATTTCTTGGACTCTTTTACCAAATTTTGTAACTTCAGGGAACAACCTGCACATCACAGAAACTTCAGGGGAAATTTTGCTAGTCATAGTAAATGCAGGGGAAAAATGCTTATTGCTAAAAAGTTTAGGGATTTGTTCGTCCGACCTTTGATAAGGGTTGTTTGGCTATTGTGACAGTCTATTTTAAACAAAACATCGAACACTTCAAGAGCTTTCTAGTCAAAACTAGACCCAATTTTTAGAGGATGTTGTCACCAACATTAGGGTTTGAAAAAGCATACACGTCTTCAATGAACTAAGACAACGAGGTCAATGTTGAAGACAATGTCAAGAAGAATACATGATGACATGAATATCATTGGCCATGGCGAGTAATGTGTGCGAAAATTTTCCTAAAAGTTTATGAGAGCTTTGAAAAGTTCACGAGCTTCTGAGCGTTTATGAGAGTTTTCAAAAAGTTTCAGTTTTTGAAATGTGTACAAAATGGAAATGCTATTAAAATAGAAAAATAGAAGATTATTTCTAGTTTTCAAATTTTTGAAAAGTTTCAACGTGTACACAAAATGGAAATGCTAATTGTTTAAAATATTCAATGTTACCTAAATAAAATTTTTGAAGTTCATAGTTTGTAGATCTAATCGGACATTGACTTGGTTGAGTTATTGAGCCCCCGTTTGACCCCCATTATCTGAAAATGAAAATGGGGGGAATAGTATTTTTTAGAAAAATGAGTGGTTGAAAAAGAAGGAAAAGTTTTCGATTTACGTGTAATATTATTTTATGGAAGATTGTGTGGTTAAAAATAGGAGAGAGAAAAATGAAATGTAATGTAATTGAATTTAATGAGGATCAAACGGGAGCTGAGTCTCGAGTTATTGTTTAAACTGGCAGGTTAGTATTCGGGTTGATAGATCAATGGTTGGTTAAACTAGTAACTCGAGACTCATTACCTTAGTAGGGTTGATGCCCGGGTCAAATATAGACCCTGTTTGAGCCCCTTTTTTGCACAAAATAAGGAAAATTTTGCTTATAATATTATTTTTTTAAAGAATGTGTGATTAAAAATAAGAGGGAAAATGTATTTTGAAAATAATGGAGATTAAGCAAGGGCTTAATAAGTATGATTACGAGTTTTCAAAAAGGGTAATTAGCACAAAATGTCATCACCTTTCAATGTTATTGTGCAAAACGTCTATTTGGCATTTTTACCCATATTTTTACTTTTTATTGCGGAAAACATCATTTTTACCAATTTTTAATGTAACTAGTGAGGAAATGTACGTTGCACGTTAGTTGGGTGAATGTAAAATATAAGTGTGTGCTGGTTGTCGATGGATATATATATGACAAATGTATTGGTGTAACTATATGTGTATTGGTGTAATGTAGCAGAATAGTTTTGAAGAAGATGAATGTTATGTTTTAGTTAGGAAACCTTGCGGCATTTTTGAATTGTAAAGAGAGGAAAAAGTGCAATTTCTATGAAAACCTTTTTGAGATAATTAACTAGAGAAAGTGAAATGGATGAACACAAAAATCAAATATTTTTGGTACACACGAATATAATTACAAGTAAAAAAGTCTCATAGACGTGTCAAAATTCCATCAGTTTGGTCTTTTTTGTGGACCTTAAATATCAAGGATTCGTTATTTAATAGTTCAAACACACATTTATCGCCGATACATAGTTCTTTTTCTCTTAGAAAATCTGCCCAACCTACAGTAAGACGTCGTATTACACCGTTTCATCTTAAATTTGTGGTAATATCCCAGTTGTGATGTAAATAATCATGGATTTGAACATTGCGCACATGTTTTGGCAGATGGTATCTTACGAACCTTCTTGGTATTCACTGAAAAATCATGGATGAAAGATTTATTAATCTTAAATTAAAATTATGTGGAAGAGGTAAATATAGAATAAAGCATTAAAGATAACACCTACAATTTTCTGATAGCTATTGTAATTACGTGTTAGTGTTATGTCGAATACGAGATCATCTGAATGTGAAGCGTCCTCGTCCTCTTCTTCAAGAATATCGGAGTCACATGTGATCTCCGATCCAGAATGATCAAATATCGTCATATTGAATGTGGAATTTTCATTATATTCAAATACCAGAACATAACCATCCTATAAGTTATGATGGTCTAAAAATTGCTCCTATCCATTAGGTAGATATATTTTTCTATCGATTCTTTCTAATCGTATTGTGACAATTATACCATCATATGCAGTTAACCGTACTGTATCACCTAGTTCGTGTCTCCAGTAATTGACAAAAGATCTAGAAAGCATCTATATATATACATATGAAAAAATATAAGCGATATATTAATAAAACATTTATAAAAACGTGAAATAAGAAATTATTATATAACTCACCGGACGAATGTTATGGTTTAGTGAAAGAGTGATAATTTTGAAGAAGTGATGTGTCACATCCATTTTTGTGTTGATACATTACAGTGAGAAAATTGTTATAAGAATAATAATTTTTATAATATGGAAGCCTTGAGATAATTTTTAGATAAATTTTGAAGTAGTTAGAAAGTTTGACGATGGCATGAATTTACAAAGAATAATACACATCATATCATGCAGTTTGGTAAAGAATTAATAATTTGTGTATGATTTTTAACACAATTGAAGATTGAAAATTATTCCGTGGACAAACACGATGTTATTTAAAACTACAGAATTTATTTTGACAAAATTGGTAAAAGAGTAGAGAAAGAGTAAATAAAACCTGATTTTCTTTGAGCAAAGCACCGGGAGGTAAAGATATGTAAATTTTTTAGGTGAAAATGGTTTAAGGTAAATATTGAAAACATAAGAAGCTGTTTAAGCTAAATAAAATGTACTTTTTCCTTTTTTAGAGGATTTGACAAGAAGTTCACGGGTGGTTGTGAAAATAGTCAAGTATTGCTAAAGAAAACTGATATCACTCTTCCTAAAAACAAAAATAAAAAAAAAAGTTTTCATTTAATTAGATAAGAAATTATGTTATTTTTTAGGGAAGGCCTCTATCTTGTTAGACTTGGTTAGAAATAAATTTTATTATTAATGTAAATGTGAAGTGTTAAATGATGAATTGAAATAAAATAAAATAATGGCTACAAAAGAGACCATCAATAGAAAGAATGAGATTTATAAGAAGTAAAAGCACAAATTTATGTAATTAACAAAAGAATAGTTACACAATCAAATTACAAGCAAGGATTTCATTGCATAACTAGTATGAGCTACAATAAATTGTCACAAAAAAGTTGTTACATCATCTAATGTTACGAGACAAAAGACAAAAAATACTCATTGCATCACTAAAGATTGTCATTAATGGATTCGGATGCAATGCATTTGCCTTTTACATTGGTAGTATCTGAAGGAGTGGAAGTAGGGAATAAAACTCTCCTAGCAGATGATTGATTCGAATCGTGTTCTATCAATTGAATTGGTTTAGTGATGGAAGTAAGAGATGTCCTTCCATCACCAGCAAATGGACTTGATGGAGTTACAGACTCGATCCCATCACTGCTAACATTTAGATGTTTAGTATTCCTCTCCTTAACTTTGTTGTTTGACAACTTTGATGTAAAAAAAAAAAAATAGGTGATTCTTTGCTTTAGAAGTATTGATTGATTTTATTAAATCTAGATTCTTCTCCTATTAAATAGGAATGTTAGATGTGGTAATTTAATTGAATATATAAATATATGCTTTATGTAGATACCAAAGCTATTAGTTTCATCAATGTGAGTATAGAGCATTATAACAACTTTTCAGCAGGTTCTCCTATCAACGTAGCTTCAACAGACGTTGATGAGTCTTGCAACCGAGCAAAAACTCTTGCCCTATGAAAAGATGACATAATCATTAGAAAATATAGTTTGTAATCTTGGAGTAGTATATATCTTGGAACAGCATTATATACCTTGGAATAGCACGAGCTTGGGAATATCCACAGAAGGAATGGCAATGGATCTCATCAAATTCAGTATATGTAGATTTGTTGCAATTGCTGCATGTCATATACCAGAAAGATTGATCTTCATTTGTTATCATTGGTTTTGCCTTTAACCAAAAGTAGTTTTGTTGTGTGAAGAAAATAAAATAAGTATGAGTTTATATATATGTATAAATAGAGAAAAAAAAAGAATGATTTTAAAATTGAGGAATATAAAATATGAAAGAAGGCACTCACAACAGGTAGAAGTACTTCCATATTTCTGATTGGTGTGATTTTGTCTTCCTCAATTCATAATAACATTTCTTTGTCAAAATTTCATTGAGCTTTTATAGATTTGCATCCATCCTACATGTAGTTAGTAAAACAAGAAATAGAGATGATCTTATTTCGAAGTTAGAATAAACTTTACATCATTGAAAGAAAGTTCTTGGACTATTTATAGCTAAAGAATAAGTAAGCAAGTAGACTAAAATTTAAGAAAGTAATTACCAAAATCTAAATTCAAAAGTTTCTTTGAAAAGAGCATCAATGATGAAAGAGCTATTAGATTTTGTTAATATTGAAAGCCCTATCACATATAAAATGAAAATTTCTTTAAAAGAATTTGTAAATAAACAACACTTATTGTAGATCTATACATTTAATTATATTATAAGTAATTATATAAAACTTACCGTTAAAAGATGTTACTTTCAGCTGTTTTGGAACAATAATGGGTTTTTTAATCAACTTATCTAAAATAATGTTGCATTCTTTCTTAACAAAACCATCCCACATAGTTAAAACCACTACCTCAAACCTAAAAAATGTGAAGGTTAAAAATACTTTGTGATGAAATGTATAAAAAATAAAGTGGTAAAGTGACAAATGGTAGTGCAAACTTGTTGTGAACAAGAATGATATCTTGAACATAATATTGAGATCTAACACGTGTTTGAATTAATCTTTTTGCTTGAATATCGATAGCTGCTTCAAGGATAGTTAAAAGAAAAAACAAATGATTAGTAATTATATATGGAGAGAGAGATAAGAATAATAGTTAAAAAAAGAAATTAGGAATTACAGATGTCTGTGTTTGAATCCATATATTCCTGATGAAAATGAGTAAATATGTATGTAACAGATAAGGTGACTGTAGTATTCTCGAATTTCTTTTATTCTAGTTGTTCTAAAATAATCTATTGGAATTCACCAATAGAATCTCTAAACTGAGGTAGCATATATCTTACATTTACATTAGATATTAAGTATGTTTTAGACATAAGCAAATGGTCTGCCAAAGCTGCTATATTTGAATCAAAAATTGTAGCTTGTACCTTGTATCCCATTAGAACCATAGTCAAATTTACAAATAAGTAGTAGATGAAATGCAGTTAAAACATTAGTGTGAAGTAAACATATGGTAAAGTTTTAGAAATGAAAAACATACTTCTGTGTCAATTAGTGTTATCTTCAAGTATTTGGAAGCGCCATTTCAAGCTAGTTTTGGAGCACTTTTTTCAGCTACTACGACTTTTTGGCTATCCAATTATTTTGTCGTGGATAGATAGTTGGGATTAATCTAAAGTTTTCTACCATTCTTCTTCTTCTTCTACATATAATGATATAATTTATACGTGAAAGTAAGTATAGAGAATATAATTTTATTTGAAGAAAAAATTGTATAATTTATTATATTTTAAAACTGGTGCAAGATGAAGAAATGCAGAGAATATATGTATTTTGTTTGATGATGGAAAAAGATTTCAAAAATTATACATTTATATATATATATATATATATATAGTAGAAGAATTGGTAAAGAAATATATTTAAAAATTCACGATGATGCAAAAAAAAAGGTATAATTTTTTACAGATGATAAGTATGACTTCTTCAATAGGTAGTATATGAAAATTAGGAGTTAGTGGATTTGGGTATGAAAATAATTTTATTTGACAGGATTTTGGGATAAAATGTGAAGAAATGTATGGCTAAAAGATTTGTTAGCAGAAGAAATCATGGTAATTACAAGATTTTGCTTCAAGTGTTTAAAAGATTTGCTCAAACCATTTAAAATTTGAAATAAATAAGAAATTATATATGTTTTTTTAAATTACATTTTAAAAATGTATTATATAAAAATTGAAAATAATAATATTTTAGTAATTAAAAAATTATTAGGAATTTTTTAACATCATTCAATGCTATATCTCCTTTTACCATAAAATCAAGTTTCACCGAGCTTTCTCTATCTTCTTCTACTCTTCCCATATTCAAGTCTTCCATCACAAATAAAAAAGGTTTGTTTACATTTTTTTTTTTTTTTTTTTGCTTAGATATGAGTAGATAAAGGTGTTTTAGATGAAAAAAAGTTTAGATCTATGAAATGGAGAAGCAGACTACGTGCACAAAGTAGATCTATGCTAGACGAAGTAAAAGCTCCGTGCTGCTGTGTAAAGAGCAGAATACCATTATTTCATTTTTTTGGTTGTTAAAAAAATAATTTGTAGATGTCTTTAAGAGTATGCATTGTCTCCAAATCAGTGATTTTATGCTATTATCACTCAATATTCAAATCATCAATACCGTAAAAAATTTGTGGAATTTATACATGCTGATGAACAAGCCTCTTTATTATACAATAATTTTTACGAATTCATTTATGGATTTGTTTATAGAGGAGAAGAAGAATAATTTAGTAGCAAATTAGTTCACGAATCTATAATGAGAGTTGTAAATTGTGGTGGGGTAAGGTTAGATAACAACTTGACTAGGTTTGGTATACAAGAATTCTGTCTTATTACTGGATTATCTTGTCACGAAGCATCCATGCATATTGAATTTAATAGCGATCAAGTTAGAAATGAGTAATTTAGAAGTAGGAAAAGGATTTGCATGAGAATGCTTTCTGAAGTATTCCACATATGTGATAATGAAGAAAATAAATTTAAGCTAGGATTGGTTAAGTTGGTCGAGTGTGTCTTGAAACCAACTGGAAGGTGCATTGATTATAGAAGTCTTAGTATGGTTGACCACCTTGAAAAGTTTCTTGCGTATCCATGATGTCGTAAGTCATACTTTGTTTTGTTAAACTCCTTGAGAGAGTTACAGCTAGAAAGAGCACAGAGAATACAACAGAATCAACAAATAGATTGTAAATATGCATTACATGGATATCCTCTTGCATTCCAGATTATTTTATTTTATATTTTATTACTTATTCTGTATAATTTATTTATACACAAAAAATAAATTGTATACATCTAATTCCTATTTTCAATTATTCTATAGTATGTGATTTATGAAGCATTTTCTGAAATTGAAGAAAAAATTGGACGCCACAAATACAAAACACTACAGATTCCACGAATGTATAGATGGAAACCAAAATTTTATTTGACAGAGAAAATAGTCAAACAATTTTTAGCTAATGAAGAGGTATAATATTTTTGTTTATCAATTTGTAATTACATGTACATTTAATTATGCAAAAAAAATTTCAACGATTCTAATATTTGATTGTACAGATCCATGTTATTGCAGTGCTACAACTAATAGAACAAGAATTGCAATCATTATGGTACACTACTCTATCACTGCCATTGGACAATGAACACAGCATATTAGATGTTATCGTGAATAGAAAACTGAACAATGTAGCACAACAATAAATCACAGATGACCTCAATGTGGAAGAAACAACTATTCCTGGTACTTCAAGAACACACGGTTCATTTGGAGTTGAACCTAGTTGTGCATCTTCCGGTGAGTGCAACTACATAACGAAAAAAGAAATGGAGGAAATGTTGACCACATACAGGCAACACAATATCAGATGTTACTCGTTTGTGTAGCAACATAAAAGAACAAATTGCAGAAAAACAAGAAATTCATTATCATGCACTTCTTAAAAATAAAAAACAATTGTTTCAACAGCATCAAGAGTTAAACCTAGTTGTGCGTCTTCTGATGAGTGCAACTACATAACGAAAAAAGAAATGGAGGAAATATTAGCTACACACATGCAACACACAGTATCAGATGTCACTCGTTTGTATAGCAACTTAAAATAACAAATTGCAGAAGAACAAAAAGTTCATTATCATGCATTTCTTGAAAATAAAAAACAGTGGTTTCAACAGCATAAAAAATGGCAGGAAGATCATATGTAATCTAGTTTTCAATCTAGTACCCAATCTTATGCTGATACTTCAAGCTCGTGTAAGACTTTGTTCAATGATCATATTGCTAAGGACTCAAAAAGACAACAAGCTCATTACCAAACAATCCCTGGCAATCAAAGACAATTCTTTGAAGAACAACAAAAGTGGTAAGAAAATCATTATCAAAACATCCAATCGAGCATTAAATCTTATGTGGATGCCAGCATAAATTCAGTAAGATCTTATATAGATGAAAAAATAAGAGCATGCTGAACAAATTACATGACTAGAATCAAATATGGAAGCAATTATAGGTTCCAACAGCAAGATCTTCTTGGAAGTACTTCAATTCCCAGTAGTTCAATTCCTAGCACTCAACTGATGCCATCATTGACATCTTAACAAATTGAGAATTCTGACAGATTGAGAAGATAAAGGAAAAATAAGGGGAAACATGTACAATCTTCACTTATAAATTATCCTTTAGAAGACTATCTCATGGAGAGATACATAACAATTAGAGATTGGATTTTGAGGCATCCATCTGGGTGACAAATCTAATTTTACTTTATTAGCTTAAATATTATAATCTTGTTACGATTTATCCAATGCAAACTTAAATCGATTATAGCACATATTGGGATGACGGATGTGACAGTACATATGGAAGAGATATGTTGAAAACTTTATTGGGTATAATAAAAGATATAACTATTGTGGTAAATAAAGTTTAGTAATTACAATAAATTTCATTCAATTATTATATATATAATTTATGCCTATTTATTTTATTAGAACATTGAGGTGGAGTTAAAACTAATGAGACGGAGGATTAATGATGGTTGCACACTTGTTTCTAAAGAATATGCGATCATGGAGCTTGAATTTCAAATTGAATGCGTTCGGCAGATGTTGTGGCAAGTAGACTCAGAACGCAAAATTAACAGTAGAGATCAGCCAATGAAAACACTTAATATACAGGAGTATGTAATTGGTGGATTACCTATCGCTGGTTGTCCATGGATAGCGTGCAACTATTTATTAATTTCATGTTCATATCTAGGTAATAGTTGGTACCTTTTTGTTGTTAATATTCATGAGTGGAAATTTCAAATATACGATTGTAGTAACGGTGTTCACACACCAGAAGAAGTTAGAGCTCATGTAAACGCAACACTTGGTCCAAATATTATTATTGTCTTCAATTCCTAGGATAAGAGATATAAGAAAATATGGAGATCATACCTTGCTTATCTTATGGAAACAATGGGTGAGCATTAAAATTATTTATTATATGCTATAATATTCAATTTTAATTGAATTCGATCCCATTATTAATTTAATCTAACATAAACTATTTTTTATTCTACAGGCTAAATTGCGCAATTTTTGTAGCTAAATATATAAAATGTTCCATCCTAAAATATCCAATAGAAACTGTTTCACCAGACAAGAGCATATATAGACGTAAGATTGCAACAAATATCTGTTATAATGAATATTTTTTACGTCCCCATTAGTCTTGATGCCTGATTGTAATGGATAGTTCAAGTACACTAACTTCCTATCTTGTTAGAATGAAAGTTATGTAAGAAATTTAATGTAATTAGGTTATATACTTTTTTAAACGGTATGCAGCTTTATTTTCTTCTCTCTTTTGAATATGTTGCTACATCATTTTAATGAGTCATTGTTGCTTCATCTTTTTCTAATGGTAATGTGAAAGGGAGAGTAAAATTTAGAATAAAGACAACACCCACAACCAACTATCATGACTGTTATCACTTTTTAAACTAATTGATATCTTTACCTCTAGTTGCTATTCGAAGAATGAATTCATAAGATCACAAATAAAATATTGAAATTCATACTTGCACTTAACCATTAATATAACAACCAACAACAAGAAAAAGGGATTTTGTAAATAAGTGAACAAGACCTAAAATTATATATCAAATCAAAGTAGAAAAGCACTTAGAAGCTAGAAAAAGAGGAAACTCACCTTCAATACAAAATTTATAGCTACAGTGGAATTGTTTGTGTTGAAGTCAGTATTCACTAACCTTATATACTCTTATGCACTCTCTTGAATTTGCATTATAGAAATTTTCTTTCTGGCCAGCATAATAACAAAGATAAAATGTTACTGTAATTTTATACCTGTCAATCTTTCAAGTAAAAATTCAGAAAATAAAGAATAAGTTATACAAATTTGTACATAAGAAGAGAAAAGCTATAGTAATACAATGGGTTTATACATTCGGAGTTTACAATAAATATAAGAAGAATTAGTCTAAATAGGGTAATACTATTATTTGAAAATTAAAACATCGCTGGTTTTATGAATACAATCTCGGGAAAAAATCACATAAACATAAACGAAGAATAAAGAAAACTAAACTAAAGATAGAACTTCATCATAAACAACATTCTTAATACATTTAGCATGAATTTCATCGTCAAATATTGGTTTGGCAACAATTTTAATGCATGTACTTTTTTTTGTTCTTGATAATGCAACATATAACTGTCCATATGAAAATACTGGTTGTGGAAGATATATCTCAACATAGTATAAAGTTTGTCCCTGGGGTTTCTTTATAGTCATTGCAAAATATAGGCGTACTAAAAACCTTGATCTTTTAAATGGAAATATAGTTTTATCACACTCCAGCGGAATAAAAGAAATACGGGGTAAAAATACTTTATTACCACTATGTTCTTCAGTAGCAATTTATGCATGAATGACATTCCATTCTAAGTCCATGCATATTAATCTTGTTCCATTACACAACCCTTCTGCAATATTTATATTTTAGAGTAATATTACAGAACAATTAATCTTCAACACTAATTCATATGGTAGTATACCATTTTGGGGTTAAAGAATTGAAAAAATCTTCTTGCATGCACTCTTTTGTCTTATCTAATATTTTACCGAAACTGTAATAAACAATAGCAACACCTGGGAAACGTTTTATGAAAATATTATTGATGTCATCGACGTGCTCATTTTTTGGTGCTAAAATGACCCGATTTAACATGAGTGAAAGGTTTTTTGAATAGTTAGCTATTTCAGGAAAAACAATATCAATTAGTTTATGTAAAGAAATTTGTCTTCCTCATAATCCAAAGTCATACAAAACCAAAGCTTAATCATACTACAAGAATGCTTATTTTCTATTCCAGTGCCAATCCTAAGCAAATATTATGAAAAACGAGGATCTAAGTGTGCTCGCATATTTCGATGTAATTTGATTTTTGTAAAAGGGGCTATAGATAAGAGTTAACAAGGCTTGCTGCAATTATGTCTTCTTTACTTCCTTGTTGAGCAACTGGTAAAATCTGACGAAAATCTCCACCTTAAACAATCACCTTCACACCAAATGGTAATTCAGTATCAATTGTATCTTTTAACATTTTGTCTAAGGTTTCAACAACTTGAGAATTCATCATTGGAACTTCATCCCAAATAATTAAGCGTGCCATCCTAAGCAGATCAGCCAGAGCAGATTGTTTACTCACCGAGAAAATACTATCACTATGAATATAAAGTGGAATTTTAAACCTTGAATGTACTGTTCGACCTCTAGGTAATAAATCTACAGCAACCCATGAAGATACAGTTGCTAAAGTAACCAAATTTTTTGGTCTAACAGCTGTAAGCAATCCATGATACAAAAAAGTTTTCTTTATTCCACCCGGACCATCAATAAAAAAATATATCACCAATATTATGGAAAATTTTATCAAGTATTGCATCATAAGAAACTCTTTGCTCTCGGTTTAACTTATCTGGACAAAGAAGATCATCTTTAGATATTGACACTCTTAATTCTTTATTAACCATTCTTTCTAACAGTTCTTTCAGCTGGAGATTAATTTCATAAAAACCTAATCCATAATAATTTAAAGATTTACAGAAAGGCTCCAAGAACGAATTTATAGACTACAATGTTTTTACTTCTGCATCAGCATCATATAAACTCACAGTTTTGTTCAAATAATCTTCAAACATAGATTCTTTAAACTGATGCCACAATTTGTTTAGATCATCGGCACTATAGAGTGCTAAAATAGTAGCAAATAACTGACGCAATGAATTTGACATTTGATAAGTACAAGCTTCCTGTAAACACAATTGACAACTATCATTCCCTCTAATCAAACCTTGTAATAGTGTAGCTTCCCGAAAAGTTTTTACAGAAATGCCATTAATGAATTTTAAACCTTCAAAAGATAAGGGTTGTCTAATGTAGTTCAACAATATTCACAAGTAATATCTTTCACCTTCACCTGGATTTGCCGACAAAATCCTTAGAACCACGGCATTCTTTTTTCCTAATAGTCCAACATTTACTGTGTCCATTCCACACAAATTGTTTAGAAAATTCTCTGTACAAAAGATTTCTTGCTGCTTTATTTGTAACATTCATCATAAAAAATTCAGTTAACATGATTTTTTGTAAAAAAAAAAAAAAAAAAGGTTGTCTGATAACTCTAGGAAGATCATCCCACACAAATTTTAATATGTAATCAATTGCTTATCTTCGAGGTACAACTGTAATGAAATAACAGTTGGATACATTTCATACATGGTAAATTCATAAATCCTCAACACTACTTCAGGGGGAGAGTTCCATCTATCTGATTGGAATTTTTTTATTTCATCCATATAATGAAATTCGTTGTCATTGTTCACAGAAAAACTCACTTTGTTATGTTCTTTGTAAATATATTTATACGAATATTTTACAGTTTTTATTGTTGAACATATTTCTACATTAAGATGACAATCATATTTAGCTAACAGATAAGAATTATAAGACACAACCCACATGTTATCAAGGAAATGTTTTGTAACGTTAACTTTATTACCATCGTCACGTCTTCTATATTTGGGATAAGAATTCTCATCTAAAGAAGTGTGTGTATTGTATTTATGTGGATAATGACTTCTATATGTTCTACCATTTGTAGATATATATATATATATATATATATATATATATATATATATATAGCAACAGTTTCAAATAACTGTTTCTTAAATAAATCTTTTTTTAACTCTTCTAACTTTGTTATAAAAACACATGAAATCAAATCAGGTCTATTTTGAACTTCATCATAATACTTTAATTCTCGCTTTATCTCAGGGCAATTCGAATTGCATGTAATAGTTAAAAAAAATATCAGGCTTTTCAAATTTTTGACCTAATGCCATAACATCTATGAATCTTTTATACAAATCCCTAGGACCACCTATGAATGAGGATGGTAAAATAATCCTCCTACCTACACTCAATCCTTTAGTTTCACCATTTTGCACACTATCAATAATTCCTTGATAAAGCTCACTTCGTATTCCTGGCTGATTGTTACGGAAGTAATCCAATCTAGAGGATTCAACTTTAATATAATGTCAACTACATACTATAGGAAAAGTCCACCAGCATGTAATAGAATAAAGTTATCTAATGACCTTACTTGTATTTTATAACAATAATACTCATGACAGGAGACTTGGCATTATTTTCGCTTCTTTTGCAAAACTAAAGATGCATTAAACACCAGCGCAAAATGTAATTATAATTTAAAAATAAAGTAATCCATAATCTAAAATCTTAAAACAAACCAATAATTCATATTTAAACCTATCATTTCATTGTTCAGCAATTCTTATAGAGAGTTAACATAATGTGCATCAATCAATGGTTGTACATAAGAAATATGATAATGCTTGTGCAATTTATTTTTCCTTTCAATGCCCTGATGCCAACCATGTTCACCATTAGGAAATAAGAAAGGATATTGGAAAGGGTCATAACTTCCAAAATAATAGTGGGCTTTATATTTGCTACCAGAATAAGCATAAATAAATATATCATGATGTCCAACATTTTCTGATATTCCACTATCTACCAAAATAGCAGCAACTTGTGATGTTATTGGAGCATTGTAAACTCTTTAATCCATACTTAAAGTACATATAATTTTTATATGATGACTTTGTAAATTAGAAGATTAGTTAAACTTCTAAAGCATTTTGCTTAAAGATTAATATGTAAGATGTGAAGTAATTTCTCAATAATTAATTGAGAAAATCCATTTGATATTTTCAATCGGTTTTGTATCTCATTCTCAGTGTCATAAAAATAAAGCTGTAAATAAAAAGGCTTAGCATCTATAGGAAGAAGACTATTCAGGTAATGATATATCTGTCCCCAAATTCTAAAAGTACATATTCCTTTGTTCCTTCTACATAAATCTTTATCATATTTTACTCCAAATGAAGTAAATGCAAAACTATAATTGTAAATTCGGATATAAGTCCTAAATTCAACCGATTCATCGGAGGGGATGTAAATAAATCATACAATTCTAGAGGTACATTATTTATCTTTAATTGAACGGTTCAATTAGAACAACAAAAACCTTTACTTTTTCTTTTAAATTTATTTGCTCCACAGAAATTACAAACTGTTGGAAGAGGTAACAAATAACACCAGGTTGAAAAATTTGTTGTAAAATGTGTACATTTGAACTACTTTCTTTTGGTGAAGAAGTAATACCTAACAAATATGCAATTTGTAATTATTTCAATATATAAACTTCAACTTGAAAAAAAAATCATGTGAAAGTGTAACTCACCTCTGTCGATTTCTTCACAAATACTTCTAAATCCCTCAAATTAACAAACAGGATTATCTATAAAGTAAATATAAGAAAAATTTTAATTGAAGAAATATATAATTAAATAAAAGATGAAATTTATAGAAATACTTGTTCTTTGTGCTTGTCTATCACGAAAGGTCACTGCTCTCGTTTTCAGTCGACGTTTTTGTCACAATTCTCGTGCTTGGGCATATACATCTCGTCGACGTGAATTTCGAACTTCTTTCGTCGCAAAACCAATTACTCAAACAACTAAACACAAAAAACAAAAAACAATTTTAAGCATTATATATATATTGCAGGAATTAATTCATGAAGGTAATTAAAATTTTGATTTTGATTCTTTCAATCTTGGCTCCAGAATCCGCACAACATGGAGAAAACCTCCACTATGTGCAGAGTGGAGCCTCCACTATGCGGTGTACAGGTGATTACACATGGATTGAATGTGTTCTTTTCAAAACTTTCCACTTAATCCAATGTATTCAATCTATTCAGCTGTCCAAATTCATTTATAATCTTCCTAGTAAGTCTATTGGAAGAACTGCAATATGCAATTATTCATAACATACAAAGAAAGAATTTCAGTCAATCATCTTTCATATCACTCTTTTTAACTCCAGTAATAAATACAAAACAATCTAATTCAGTAAGTTGATCACGACCTAAAATACTATGATCCTAGGTCTACAAAACAACAAATCAATACCAATTACTTGGTCTATTCACAAAGTGTCTAAAAGTTTAGTGAACACAAATAACATTTACCAAGTAAAAATTAATTAATAAAATACATAGAACATGAAATAGAGTCAACTCTACAATAGATATTATAAAAATTATAATTCTTAAGAATGTGTGACTCAAAATAAGATTTTTTAAGCTATCTAGAAAATTAATTCTATTCAAATATAAAGTGCATTTTTAAAATGAATTTGAAGAAAATTAAGTTTTATAGAATAGTTTAGAATAAGATTCAAAACACAGACTAAACAGAACTTGGAATAATCCCGACAGGAAGATTTGTCCTTCATAATACAATACAGGACCAAAAAAAAAAAACAGAATTACACAAAAATTAGTTTGATGTTATTAATTCAATGAAAATTTTCTTATCTTGTTCTGATCAACTAATACTTATAGTCGTAGACGATGGAGGAGTATCTCCACGGGAAAATCGGGCTTCCGCACAGTGCAGAGACTCCACACAGCTTGTGCGGAGAATTTAAGTCAATCTAATTTTTGGATTTGGAAATAGAAGAAAAGAAGAAAAGTATAGGAATGGTAAATTGAGTGAAAAATGGAGAAGAAATAGTACTAACACACCTTACGCTTGCAATGGCCAATATCAAGTAAAGAAAAAAATAATTACAGGACGATCGATTTCAATTCGATGGATTCACACAAAAAAAAAGTAAATGATTGTGTAACTTACATAAACCAATCTAATATGTAGAATTTAAGCATGCAATTTAATCAAATTTTTGGATTTGAAAAGAGAATAAAATAAGCAAGTTAAGGAAGAAGAAGAAAAGTATTACAGGAATGGTAAATTGAGTGAAAAATGGAGAAAATCAAGTGAAAATGGAGAAGAAATAGTACCAAAACACCTTACGCTTGCAATGGCCAACATCAATTAAGGAGATAAAAAAAAAAGTACAGGATGATAGGTATTTGAGACACGTGTCCAAGCAATTCCTTCACTCCTTTTTATATGTAGGAAATGACCAATACACCCTCCTATTTAAATAAAATAAAAAAGAAAAGAAAAATAAATAACAAATTGCTACCTTACTCTTAAATTTTTTAAAAAATTACAAATAACCAAACCAAAAATACATTCATGGAGCTATCGGCCTCCATCTCACCAATCACTACCCAACCATCGCCTAATACACCGTGCTCCCACCACAAATAGCTGCCATCAACCCCCAAAAACTTTTCCATGAACAAATTGAACAAATAACAAATTTATATGGCCAAAATCAACAAAAAAACACAACTTAATGTGGGAAAAACGCTACATTTTTTTGTCAATTTTGGCGCCGACAATGGTTTCCACTTTCGCAAACCACCCATTCCTGCTTTACCACACCATGTCGCACCTGCTACAACAATGGACTTCCATCAATTTTATTCTAATATGTTCCAGAATTTCTAGCCAGTTTTTGCTCAATAAAAAATTGGAAGATGTTGCTACAGATTGTGATTTTGTGCATCTATTAATGTTTTAAGAACATGAAGAGAGGCGCCCTGATGAATATAGTCCATTGGTATGTTGGAAATGACATGGATCTTGACGAAACAGGTGATATTGCTAGTATTTACATTTGCGAGGAGGGTATTTTGGCTTATAACTTCGATCAAATCTGTTGACGTGAAGGTTGGATGTTGGGTCATATGTGTAGAAAGGAGTGAGGGCTTTCCGATTGTATAGAGGTTCGACGATTTGGACGGTGATTGGTCAGAGTTTTTAACTTCTAAGATGTAGGCCTCATTTGGTGATGGGGGAGGAGGAGAAGGAGGGAGGCGAGAAATAATTTTTTCTTTTTTGGGTTATTTTTAATCTTTTAATAATTTATTTCGACTTATTTGCACTTTTTAAAAAGCTGGGAGTAAGATTGCAATTTGTTCTCAATTTTTCTTCTCTCTCTCTTTTTAATTTAAATTTGAGGGTATATTGATCATTTTATGTTAAAAATTGATGAAAATAATGTTTTCGACAATGAAAGGTGAAAATTTGGAAAATGGTTATTATTGGTGAAATTGATCAACTTTGAGTCCAAATATCAGTGGGACCTGTACCTTAATTTTAACGGGACATAGCATATTTACATTCTTCTCAAAGAGATGATTAACGTGATATATTTATTTATCGAAAATAATTTATAATTGAATGAAATATTTAATATTAAAGTAACCTACTTAAAACTATGAATTATTGAAGAATTTAATTTATTAAAAATTTGCCAAACATTTATCCAACTTAGAAAAGTTAGAAAACTTTGGTGTGATTTATATGACGGAAGTTTGAAAATTGGATTTAGGTAACAAGGGTTATCAATAGTTTTGGAAGGGAGAGACCTATATCCCATCGGGTTCAGTCATAAGTCCACACGCGAGCTCTGCCGTCGCCGTTTGGCCAGCCAGCTCAGCACGAGAAATTGCCCATGTCTAAGTCGGTTCGGTTTGATTCGTGTTTGGTACCTGTGGGTCCCTGCACTATATTAACTTTTGGACAAAGCTAAATTATAAGTAATCAAATTCTTAGGTATTTAATAAAATTTATTTTGATTGGCTTATTTTCGGGTAATTTTTGGTTTGGATGGTCTGTTAATCGACTAAAAAGTCATCTATTAATCGACTAAATAGTTGACCGTTAACCGACTTACACAAACGTCATATTGAACTAAACTATCTGTTCGAGTTTAGAGGCTGTCTGAACAGTAACTACTGTTCTGAAAGGGCTTGGAGTATGTTCGAATGGCCACAAACAAGTCTATAAATAACATACTCCACTGCCAAAATAATTACACAATATTCATTGTAAATGTTCTGTTGGGTTTTTAATACCCAATAAATCTCGAGTTATAATGTTAACGTGTATTAATATTATTTCATAGGCATAGGCCGATGAATGAAATAAGTCCAACAACCAAGTCCATAAGTTACACCCAGCCCAATTGTATTCCCTTATGGATGGCTTGAATCTTAGCTCGTTTATCCTTTTAATGGTCCAACTTAAAGCCTAACCCTAGAGTATATATATGGCTATAACCTTAGCCATTTTCTTATGATGTATTATGTGATTTTGAGAGAAGAAAAAGAGAATCCCAGCTGCCCCCCTTTGTGTGAGAAAAAAAGGTCTCCAGAAGTGTACAGAACGCTTATATAACGTGTGTAATTGGTGGTTCCTTTATAATATACCTTTGTGGTGTCTTTTCTTAGCCTTTGTGGCCACAAATCATCATCCTTTCTTGTCCTACGTGGGTAAGATTGAATAGCAATCAAGGTGAAACAATTGGTTGTGATTTGGAGCCGATTGGACTGGTTGTTGGTTGAGAAATGTGCGTTGGACTGAGCCCGAAAATCATCGATTTGAAGATCTTCCAAGAAAGCTTCTGCAACAATTGGTATCAAAACTTCAAGGTGGTGGTTTTGGCTCGTGAAACATACCAAAAATGTCCAGAAATTGCAGCAGAAATCAGATCGAAGAAGCCGTCTAAAAACTATCAAAATCAGTCTCCATTTTTCGTGTTTTCTGATCAATCCAGAAGGAGTTTGAGGAAATGGAACCACTGGCGTAACGTGCAAGAGGAAGCATGCCCTGTAGGAAGGCGCATGACGGTAAACTTTGGCGCATGTGGCGACGCAAATGGCCCACACGCAGAGAGGAGGAGACGCGCATGAGGGCACGTGAGAGGGAATTTCGAAGAGATCCCTTCAGGCAATTTGTTCCCCATATTATTTCTAACATTTTTTGTGTTGAAAGTTTTCTATTTCAGGGTATGCAGTAGAATCTGGATAGCGTTGTTCTTCGAGCGTTTGGGACTCGATCATGATTTTTTGGTTGCTGCAGTTTCCAGAGACTTTAAGACGAATAGTGGTGGTCCTAAAGTGATAAATTTGCAACTCTCGTAATTTACGAACTCAGATAGGTCCGCTCTAGTATATTAGCTTAACTCAGTTTAAATTTCAGCATTAGTAGATCATCGTGTGGGGTGATAGTTAGGATTGGGGGGTTGTCATTGCTTGACAACCATTGCTTGTGTTAGAAAATTTAGAAATTATTTGTCCTATTTTTGAAGAGTTGAACTTTGATTGCAAGTTGGTAGTTGATTTTGTACTTATCTGCCATATAGTCACTGTGTGAGACTTGTTGCGTGAAAATTTAAAATTTTTGTTTATATACCTTGATGTTTGCATTAATTATCCCATTAGAACACCTGGACTTGACCCGTTCGAATACTCCCTTGATCTAAGATCGTGAATCTTACGAAACCCTGAGAATCTAGAACGGTGTATATTGCGACTTTAGGATTACTTTGTGTGACCTATTTGTGACTTGGTTGTTCTGTTTTTTATTTTCTCCTTAAAAATGTCTTCACATTTTGAAATTGGAATTTTCAATGGGAAAGGGAATTTTTCAATTTGGCAACAAAAGATGAAGGATATTTTGGTCCAACAAAAAGTTTCGGCCATAGATGGCAAATTTCCTGCAAATTTAACAGAAGTACAAAAAGAAGAGTATGATGAACTTGCATACGCTTCAATTATTTTACACCTGTCTGATACTGTTTTGAGAAAAGTAGAAAAATTGGATTCTACAAAACAACTTTGGAAAAAGTTGGAGGACTTATATTTACTTAAGTCAACTCCTAACAAATTGTACTTGTTTGAACGATTTTTCAGCTTTAAAATAGATCTTTCAAAGGATCTTGATGACAATTTGGATGTCTTTAACAAGTTAATTCAGGACATCGTTTATTGTGATGAAGAAGTATCTGAAATGTATAAGGCTATTATCCTGCTTAATTCCATGCCTGATTCATATAGGGAAGTTAAAAATGCAATTAAGTATGGTAGGGACACCTTAACACCCGAGATTGTCATAGACTCACTTAGAAGTAAGGAGATGGAGATTATGGCTGAAAAAGAGGATAAGAGGAGTGACGAGTTACATATGATGAGGAGTAGAATGAAGTTTAAGCAGATGAATTTGGGTAGAACTCAAGACGGTAAGGATTCGAGTAGTGACTCGAGTGATGAGGGTAGTAAGAAGAAGGGCAAGGGATGAGACAAGTCTAGTGGTAGAAGGTGTTACAGTTGTGGTAAGTCTAGATACTTTATTATGGACTGTCCCAAGAAAAAAGATAAGTTGAAGGGTAAGATGAGAGGTGAGACGAATTTGGTTGAGGGGTCGAGTTACGACCACAGTAAGGTTTATTAGGTGTAAACCTAGTCACTGCATATGCATCTGTGTGTGATCCTTTTCTACATGTGTGTGATTGTCTAAATTTTGTTGCATTATTATCTGCTACGTCTCAATGTGTTTGATATATGCATTTTCATGAATTTGAGATATTAGGATTACTTGGTATAATTGCTTGCATGCATAGTGGGTTAAGATGCATTAGCAGTGTGTTGTGTGCCTTTTGGTAAGATGGAGTATAGATGCCTAGGGGTACATGGTGGTTTGTACCGGAGATGTGGAGTGTGACATTTGGATCACGAGTGGAGATGTGATCAAATTGTTAGAATCCTTTATCTAGAAAGAGACCCTGATCAGGTGGAGTGTGAGAGAGGCACTTTTATCACTTCTGTTAGGTGGAGACCCATTATCCAAGTATGTTGGAAGAAGTGAAGTGGAGATAGAGGATTATCCCGTGGACTTATGATCTATTGTGACTTGCCAGTTAGACATGAGTTGAGTGATCTGTCTAGTGAGCTTGGTGGGCGATGAGAGGAGATATGTGTTCTCGAGGTGTGAGCAACATGGAATGAGATAGGATAAGTGTGGTGAGATATTTTCTTAGGGTCATTTATGCATGTGTTGCATATGTGGTTGATCGTGGTTTGATTGATTTGATGTTAATTTATGGTTCTATGTGAACATGTTTTTGAAAAAATCTGTGTGTGTTATCCTATAGTATATCTTCATCGCACGTGTATTTGCTCTTGATTGTTTACTGTTAAATATTTTCTTCTAATTGAGTGTTTTTTACCTTAGGCCCAATGAGTACATGGAGCAGGTATAGTATGTGTTTCAAGTTGGAAACACAAGGTAAGGTCTGTAATTTTGTTGGCTACCTTGATTATGCAAGTGTGAACTGTGTGTTTTGATTACTTGCAGATTTATTGGGTATAAAGGTGGAGATTTGTTCGGTTTTTGATACCCAATAAATTTCGGGCTATGATGTTAACGTGGGTTAATATTATTTCATAGGCATATGCCGATGAATGAAATAAATCCAACAACCAAGTCCATGAGCTACACCCGACCCAATTGTATTCCCTTATGGATGGCTTGAATCTTGACATGTTTACCCCTTTAATGGTCCAACTTTAAGCCTAACTCTAGAGTATATATATGACCATAACCCTAGCCACTTTCTTATGATGCATTGTGTGATTTTGAGAGAAGAAAAAGAGAATCCAGGCTGCCTCCCTTTGGTGAGAAAAAAGGTCTCTAGAAGTGTCTAGAACGCTTGTATAATATGTGCAATTGGTGGTCCCTTCATAATATACCTTCGTGGTGTCTTCTCATAGCCTTTGTGGCCACAAATTATCATCATTTCTTGTCCTACATGGGTAAGATTGAATAGCAACTAAGGTGAATCAATTGATTATGGTTTGGAGCCGATTGGATTGGTTGTTGGTTGAGAAATGTGCGTTGGATTGAGTCCGATAATCACCCATTTGAAGATCTTTCAAGAAAGTTTCCGCAACAAGTTCTCTACTTTGAATCTCATTATATCTCTCTTGTTTTGATATTTTTCTCCAAGTGTAAAATACTCCTTTGAGTTCTGGAACTTCTGCAGATTGTTGCGCTGCTTCTTTATGAGGCGAAATTCGTTCTATCTCGTGAAATGATTGCTAAACACCTTTAACACCTGTGAAGGCAACAAATTATTTTTAAGGAAATATTGGGAAGTCGGTGGGCTCGAATTAATTTTCTAATCATGTTGATCATATTGTTTGACCGTGCAAATTACGTTAAGGTAATTTTGTCAGTATCTATATATTCGGATCGTTTGAAGGAGAAACTTATACTTCAGAAACAACAAAATTTAGAGGTTAAAATATCAAAAAAATAAAAAGTTGAGGCGTTTTGCACAATAACATTGTAAAGATAAAGAAGTTTTGTGATAATTACACTTTCCCCAAAAAATGGATTCTAATTATACAAAACATAAATGTTAGTTCGATTTAAATGTTGCCGAGGCAAATAGACAAAAATGTCCATGCAAAATTCGTTTCAAACCCGCGTATTTGACACATGCGGAACACTATCATTTTGTCCTTGGGAGTTCTAGTGTCTCTTTTTCGATTTTCCATTGTCAATTTAGCCTTTTCCATTGAAAGTTGCCTCCATTTTCCACATAAACCCTAACATTTCTCACATTTCAATTCAAATTCCACTTAAAACAGTAAATTCCCCATAATTGAAACCATAATTTCCTTTAATACGTTATCCTAATCATAGAAATTTTGGAGTTTGCAATGGATAAGAAGAAAGATGAATCGTATCTGACAATTTACAAACCCTCGAATTTCACGGGAGGTTGTTTGGAAATCCGGTTATTCTAAGTGCGTATCGCACCTTGCGCTGTGGATTTTGTCCCTAACCACCTAACGCTCCACCACGTCCGTCGAGAGGTAGGTATTTCGTTGGAGATTAATGGCACCCGTGTGCCGTCCTCGGATAAGGTTTCGATTACCCTCGACGGGATCGTATGGTTGTCAGGTCCCATGGAATTTGAGGTTTGTGAAAATGGGAAGGAGTTGATCCTGTGCGGCTCTCTGTGGCGGGTTGTTGCTACGGCACGCGCTAATGGGAGTTTTCTGAAAAATGACTCAAGGACCGGTAGGAGCATCAATTGCTATTCGGCCGCCTCCAAGGCAAATGGTCGTTCAACATTTTTTCAGCCAAAACTTGGGGTCTCCTCTCCATCTATGGAGGTTTAAATAGCAGGTTGTTGCTCCGGGATGCTTGTGATATTGACAAAGATGATTCTAATCAGTCTGAGGCGAAAGATGTTGAGGCAGGGGATGCTTAATGCCATTTTCGAGGACAAGGAGATGGGCAAGGAACAAAGGAGTGTAGATAATGGGTTACTTTGGCAGAGGAAACCGCAGGTAATGTGAATATCATCTAACTTTTCTGGCTTTGGTGGTACACATATTTACAGGTATATTTAGGCAGTATAGGAGACTTTGATGGTGGATATTGTTTTATACTACCATTAATCTCGAGTAGTTCAATTTTTTTTTTTTTTTATTTATTTTTTTTTTTATTTTTTTGTGCTTCTTGGTCAGTTGAGAGCATATTCTAGATGGAGAATTTAAAACTAAGGATGCATAGAAAGGATTTTTCAAGATATCTTAGTAGAGGAAGGAGGGAAATAGACATCTAAATCAAATGAAGTCTATTGAAGATCAAAATGAGAGATTTATGTTTTAGAGAGACGAGATCACTAAAAGATTGTGGATGAATCTTGATAGATTATTTAATTTAATGTACCATATGGATGGTTCAACACTCTTCATTTTTTATAGAAATGTTAGTTATCCTAGGATAATCCTAGTGTTAGAAATGACTTAGGACATGAAGACAATGTAGATGAGAAAAACTGTTGGTTCAAAGAACTAATTTGGCTTTCTTTTGGGGGAGATTACTATGGCATCCATTTTACCCACTATATTCATTGATTGAAAGTAAGAGAAAAAGAAACAAGTTTTGCGTTTTTATTTTTTTTGGAATGAGAAAAGCATATTATGTGGTATCTAAAGAAGTGTTATGGTAGCGTCGGAGATCTTAGGGAAAAGAATTTTATTATATATATTGATATTAGAAAAATTTAACTATTGGAGGAATTACGCTGGGAGGCTGTAGTAGGAACCTTTTGATGACTACATGCTTGTACCGAAGTTCTTTCGTGGTGAATGAGCTTGGGAGACGTGCTCAATATAATGCCCCTTCCTGCATGATGAAGCTAGGTGGAGAATATAGTGCAAATTAAAATTTTGGAGAAGTTATTCGGATTTAGAAGCTTCATAATTAGAACTGAGACATCATGTGTAGATTTTCCTTGCAGTTGTAGCTGGTGACTAGAGAGTAATATTGAATCAAATGGTGATTGTTTTAGGCATTTCGATTCTTGAGTTGATGAAGATGATAGTATGTAATATATATATATATATAGAACAGGTTGAATGAAGAGGATAAAATAATCTACAATTTGAACTTTGCTGAAATGAGGACGTTAAAATGGATGAATGTTGAATAGAATGAAGAAAACAAGAAATGCTAATATATGTCAGTAAGTGGGTGGCACAAATTAAATCAAGGGCAAATCACGTGGTTATGGCATTTTCATTTTTTTTTTTTTTTTGTAAATTTAAAGAAGTCCTTGTTCACTCACATGAACATATTAGAAGAGGAAGGAAGACCAAGTTAATAGCTTGACATTTTGTTAATGATTTGATTTCATTAGATCT
>NW_019235743.1:86714-143977 GCF_002742605.1 Olea europaea var. sylvestris
TTCAGAGGTTTGGGTGGTTTTAGGCGACGTAGTGGCCAATCCATTCTCCTTCCTTTCCGGATCATGTCCCTCCATTTTTTTTTATCATGAAAACCAATTTCTCCATCATCCTAGCCATCGCCCTCTTCATTTCAGATTGCAGCATGTCCAGGCCTTTCTGTACTTCCATCTGTACTCCATCAGTTCTCATCTCCAAGGCTACAACTCGATCTGTAAGAAACATTTTCCTGGATCTCAACGGCTCTGATACCATTTCGATAGGATCCCCAGTTTCTGCTGCTCAATTGGTGGCTACTTCTGTTGAAAATCTGCAAACCAGCTACATAGAAGAGATGTTATTGCTGATGTGGTGAACTTCTGCTATAAATGCGTGGCTGTGGAACTAGGATTTGATGTGTTAGCGAAGTTGTGTGATGTGTAATAATTGTTGAAGTGATATGTAATATAAATGGATTGATGCAATTATTTGTTCACAAAGAACAATTGCATTAAAATTTGTATTGATATTTTCACTGAATGTAAATGAATAATTTCCAGCATACGAGAGGCCGGATTCTCTTATGAATGGCTCAACCAATTACTCAATATTTGCCTAACCATTCTACTTGCCTAACCTTCTGCTCACTCTCCTATTGCATTTATACTACTACTTCTCCCCTTATTTTCCAAACTACCCCTGATAACTAATTGGAATTGGTACGCTCTAGAATATGGCATAACAAATTTAAATAAATAACTTGAGGGTCTGTTAGATATTTACAAATAGCAGAAGAGCTTGACTGGTCCTGTGGAAACAGACTTCTTCATCCATTTAGCTATTAAAATCAGCTATTGAAATCTCATTCTAAAGGTATGCTTGGAGCAAATTTCCAACCCCTTCTTTTTGGTGTTCACTAAGGATATGGAATCTTTTTCGTACAGTGGTTACTTTCTTGAATCTACTCATTTTGCTGCATCAATGTTTTTTTTCTTTAATAAATGCACATTGAATAATTTTGTCACCCGTCTGCCACGTGTTACTCATTGATTCCTTAGTTTTTATCTGCAGTTTATCGAGGCAGATGTGGATGAGTATGAAACGGATGGAAATGCTGAATGCAGCTATTACTCGGAAGACATGTACCCCAGAGAAGATGGGCAACTTAGATGGTTCAATGCTGGTGTAAGGGTTGGCGTAGGAATAGGCCTCGGAATGGGTCTTGGAGTGGGAATTGGTGTTGGCCTGCTCATGCGTTCATATCAAGCTACGACTAGGAATTTCCGGAGGAGTTTCTTTTAGTTCTCGTATTTTTAATGATATGGATTAATGATTGAAATGGCAATATGTTTTTTCCTTTGGGAATATTAATTGAGCATAATCATTCGAGATTGCAACCGAGGAAGCGGGTAGAACATAATGCAGCTAGTTAATTTCGATACACCTGGTGGATGTTGATTGCATTCTTGGATCCTTGCAGTTTTAGCCTGAGAATGTGTTCTGTGAAATTGCTTTGGCTTCTGTCCTAAAGTGTCACTAGGGAATACTGCATCTTGTGTGAATCTGCATGTAGTCCTTAGTTGCACGTAGATATTTTCTCTTTGTATGAAGTTCACGAAAGGTTTTTTCAATCGAGTAAACTTGCCTTTTGTACTTTTCCCGAGTTTTTTTATTCAAATTTGATTGTCGAAATAAGTAGTTTCGGATGACTACATGAAATGCAGCCACCACCAATTATGTTTCTATAGAGTCAATTGGATAATGGAAGATTGTTGTTTGAGAAACTGAGATTTTGTCTAGTTCTGCATCAATTCAGTTCTATTCTTGAATTTATAATTAGGGGCTGTCTGGTAGAGATTATCCCAAAATTTTCATTATAATTCCGAACGTTATACAGGAAAAGGGGCCCCATTGTAGCAGCATTTTTTGACTGCCTTTGTATCATTCAATTAAATTATTTGGTGAAAAGACGAGAGTGCCCCTCAATAAATGCATTAAATATTATTAAATGAGTGCATTTTTGGCAATTGAAATAATGAGATGATGGCTGCCAGTACTTATTGTCAATTATTGTGGTTGAAATCTGTGTAGCAGACCTTTACAACGGTAGGATTTTCGATAATAATTTTGAGAGAATTTCTACCAGACAGCCCCTTAATTTATTGATATTTGCTATCGTTTAACTATATCTTCTTTAGATTTTATTTCAGAGTTCTATTAGGATAAAAGTTAACTTTTAGGAAAAATAAGTAACTAAAAAGTAATTTGAACAATGGGTATACCATTACCTTATATCTGCTATCCAAACGTATTGCGGCTATTCATTCAATTTACGAGTACAACTCATTTAAGAAACCATGCATCAAGAAGTTATTGTTATCTTTTCACAGTTCTTATATTTAAGAAACAATGCAGGAGCTCACACCTATGCAAAGCCGAGTCATTTATCTATGTATAGCTCATTCGAGATCTCGTCATCATTTGGCACAATGAAATCTTGACAACGAATCAATCAAATGCTGGACTTGTGTGTAATATATATGCATGTTTGACAAGGCTTACATTATAATATAAGCTAGTCAATATATAATTTTTATTCATAATTTTATAAGATACACAATTATATTCTTGGGAAGTTAGCATAAAACATCCCTATCATTTACATTCATTGTGCAAATCATCCCTATCATTTTAAATTTGGCATTTGCAACCTTATTTCAACCTTTTTTTTGCAGAGTTTGCCCTTTCCGTCTATCTCGCCAGTTCATTCCATTAAATATACATGTGGATTGCATTTAGATCATATTAATTTCGTCAAGCCATTACTTTTAGAAAAAGTGAATGAAGTCTTATTCAGCCAAACAATTAGTTCTCTCAAATAACCATTATGAATTGTACTATTTTCACTATGTATTGATCATTTCCATTGTTATTCAGCCAAAAGATTAGTTCTCTCTAATAACCATTATGAATTGTACTATTTTCACTATGTATTGATCATTTCCATTGCACATATTTAACTATCACATAATCCAAAATCATTCATTTAAAAATTCATAGACGTTCCCAAGCAAACACATGACAAAAATACATATTGAAAATGTCCTTTTGCATAATCAATGTCCAAGTAAATAGCATCGAAAGCCTTCTTCAAATCCCGCCAGCTCTTTTCACCAAATCAATCAATAACTTTGTAAAATATCACAAATATTTAACTGTTGTTGATGTACATTGCATTGAGCTTCTACACATTAAAAGGATAAGTTTTCCACAAAATAGATTGTAGCAATTTCAATTTTAAAAAGTTATTAACTCAAACATCTTCAAGTAGCATTAGGTGGTGGCAAGCCACTGTAAGGTTCTCTTGTTGTAGCCTGCTTATCCACACTTCTTACACTTCATCTTCAACCCTACACTGTTTGCATTCCCTACTGATGCCCTCGCACTGCTTGAAGATGCCTCTACATTTCTTGATGAACCCTTGCCTTCACATTCATTAACTTCCTTTCGTCTACCCTTCTCTTGTCTTCCCACCTTTATGGAGTAGAAAGGTGGTTTCAAGGGGTCGAGACCTGGGTTAGGCCATAAATCTAGACTTGTCGGAGGTGAGATAGACGGTGTATATGTTCTAATGTATGTCTCTTACATAGTCAATAACACCCATTCCCCTTAAAGTTAGATATGCAATAACATGGCAACAAGAGATTCCAATCAATTTCCAATATTGTGCCTAACTTGAAACTTTCGATTTTCTAGAATAATCAGCATTCTCACTCTTTGAAAATCTACCATTCTTATTCAAAATCTTTTGAATTCTAGGCCTAACTTCTCCATTCCATTTTTCAGAAGGTTCTCTTCAGATCACAATCATTTTCATCAAATATACCCTAATTTATTCTAGGATTGTCAATAATGGCTGCTCTCTTACATTGAGGATTCACATAGGTTGTTCAACAACATATATCATTTATTCCTTTCCTGAAAGTGTGATTTGGACCATTGAGAAGTTGGTTTTAGCTCAAGCCACCTATATGCCGTTGGATCCAATCCAACATCTTTTGTATGTGTTTTAGCCACTTTGGAACTGTTGTTGCTCTTGCAGCACCCCATAGATAAATTTTTAAAGCTAAACTCTTATGAGTAGCACTAAAATTATTGTATAAGTGACGAACGCATATTCTATGTTCTACATGTTCGGAGTGATCTAATTGCATTCACCAGTTCTTTCTACTTGTTTGAAATAGGTGTGCATCCATAGGAGTTATGAATCCCCAACTTGTCTCGCTACAAAGCTAAAAAAACAACTCCAATTCTCTCTATTCTCGGTCTACACCATTGCATATGCAACTGGATACATTTCGTTATTGCCATCAATTCCAACCATAGTTAATAATGTCCACCTATATTCTGTTTTGAGAAACACGACCATCAACCTAATCACCTTCCTACATCCATTAAGGAAACCTTCCTTCAATCTCCCTAAACATACGTAAAGCCTCTTGAATTTATTCAAGAACAGGAACATAGCATCGTTCTTTAATTGGATCAGACCTCCCAACATGCTCATTTAGAGGTGGGTTTGAATTGTCACATGAAAGTACTTGTTTTTGTTTTGGAGGTACAAGATATCTCCACAACCCTTGCTTACCCCTCAGCATATTTTCTACATCTTGCTCATTGTTAATTCTATATAAGCCTTTTCCCAATGATACTTCTAGCTTCCTATAGAATATTTCTCCATTTGCTTATTAGATCCACATGCTTTTATAAATTTGTTCTGCATTTAACATTTAACTTGTCAAAAAAGTTGGATGAACAAAATCCATATATAGCACCAAACCATGCTTATTTGTGATATTGTTTTGGCTTATCAAAGAAACTCCTACCATGGTGGACCTCCATTGTAAAATAATATGTATTTGGACCTATATGAACATGGTAATGACATTCAGCCCTTGTTTGACCCCATTAAATTAAAATTTATTTTTTATTTCTTTTTATCAATCACACATTTTCCAATAAAATAATATTATACGTAACTCTAAAAACTTTTCCTTCCTTTTTAACCACACATATTTTACAAAATTACTATTCCTCTCATTATAATTCTAAATAATGGAGCCCCAACGAGGGCTCAATTACGAGTGCATTTTTCGCACTATAATTACGTGCATGCAGATTACAAGCTCCCTATCAAAAGGGAGAAAAAAACAACCGTATTCAGGTGTCTTTTTCTTGATAAAGTCTTAATCTTAAATGTTGCATTTCTATATGGATAAGATATTAACGAAAGGTCAATAAAGAAGTACAAAAACTTTTGAATAAACAAAAAAATGCAAAAACAATAAATGAAAGCACGAATTTTAGTTGTTGTTATTATTATTATTATTATTATTATTATGAGATGTTGAGTAGATTACATGGTCACCATAATATTAGAGAAATTCTTATTAAGTGGTAATCTTGAAACACCACAAACTAATCAACTTGAGCAAAGATCTTCAAAACCACAAGTATTCTGGTAAAATGGAATAATTTTGACTAAAATACTTATCATTCTATATGAATTCAAGCATAAATCTCAAAAAACTCCATAGAAAATATGTAAAATCACTAGTATTGCATATTTTTAACTTAATTGGAGGAGTAGAATGGAAAGCAGATAGGTAGTGGACTATGGTTATTCTTTGCTAGGAAAATGAAGAAATTCGGGATTTGTCTCAATTTACCTTTTTTTGTAGTAGGACTCGGTTTGCCAGTCATGTTTACTCAGTAGGAAAAATAGTGGTTTGACAAAATTACCATTTTGATATGATCTAAATGCAATTAATGTGTATTTTTAACGGATGGAACAAACAGAATAAATAGTAAGGTCCATCTCCACCTTAAAAAGAAAAAAAGGGGGTTGAAATAAGTTGGTAGATGCCAAATTTAAAATGATGGGGATGATTTGCACAATGAATGCAAATGATATGAACGTTTTGTACTAATTACGCATTTTATTCACTTGTTATTTATATATTCTATATACTTATAATCATTTAAAAGTACATTTCAAAACCTCTTCTAAGCTTTAGCAACACAGGAGAATGTGTGATTAAAAAGTAGAAAAAAATAATAATTTAAAACAACAAATATACATAAGTCCAATATAATGAAAAATGTTGTGAAAATCAACGCAAAAAAAATGGCGAGAATGTCAAATGTACATAGCTAGATTGAAAAGCATATTCCTACAAGATTTGGGATTTGACTGGTTAGTACAAAGCCTATGTAAAGGTCGAAAATTAGGGTTCTTTTACTCATCTCTCCAAAACCACAGGAAGTTTAATGCTTCAACTTCACTCAATTGAAATTATTCTTTTTATTATTCTGTACTTATATAACCAACCATAAGTTGTTTATGTATATATAGCGAGTGTATTGATTTTTGAGATCTGCTGCGGCAATGTCTCGAAGAAACAATTCCACAAATCAGTCGCAGTCTTTGCCGTTGGTAGTGACGCTGAATTGCATTGAGGATACGGTTTTGGAACAGCAATGCTTGACAGGAGTGGCGCGTGTGGAGCACGTCCCTCTAAGCCGATTAGCCGAGGCGAAGATTGAGTCTGCGACGGCGGTGCTGCTCCATTCGCTGTCTTTCCTCCCACGCGCAGCCCAGAGACGTCTACGCCCTGGACAGCTTATTCTTTGCCTCGGATCCTCCGACCGGGCTGTAGATTCTGCCCTCGCTACTGATCTGGGTCTTGGCGGGCTTATCCATGTTGATGTTTGCCGCGCTGAGGAGGTTGCTGATACAGTCATGGCGCTGATTCTTGGCTTACTCCGGCGTACTCACCTCCTCTCGCGGCATGCACTCTCGGCTTCAGGGTGGCTCGGCTCTGTTCAGCCACTATGCCGTGGAATGCGGCGATGCCGCGGCCTCGTGTTGGGGATTGTAGGCAGATCTGCCTCCGCAAGGTCTCTGGCTACTAGGAGCTTGGCCTTTAAAATGAGTGTGCTTTATTTTGATGTTCATGAGGTATGAATCAAAACTATGCTACTCTATTTCATTTGCATGTATCAAAGGTCAAAACATGTGTACTTCATTTGCTATTTTTATATAATTACTGTTCCAATTGGAGGTTTTTTATAGCTGCGCACGTTCAGTAGTTATTTTTTTGTGAATTTTGAATCAATTGGGAAATTTTCTTTGGCCGACTCAAAAGAAGGTTATATCATACACTTATATGACTTGCTTAGATTTTGCTGCGCTTTATTGAAGTTTTTCGTTCCTCATGCCTGTACATAGGGAAGTGGAAAAGTAAGTAGATCTTCCATTACATTCCCTCCTGCTGCCAGAAGAATGGAGACTCTGAACGACTTGCTTGCTGCAAGTGACCTTATATCTCTACACTGTGCACTTACTAATGAAACCATTCAGATTATCAATGCAGATTGTTTGCAGCATATGAAGCCTGGTAATTATACTTCGCAATTGTGTGCGATATTTCAGCATTTGATATTTATATGCTAAGTCCTCTAATGTAATAAAACTTTTATGCAGGGGCATTTCTTGTGAATACTGGTAGCTGCCAGCTATTGGATGATTGTGCTGTGAAACAACTTCTGATTGATGGCACCCTTGCAGGCTGTGCTCTGGATGGTGCTGAAGGGCCACAGTGGATGGAAGCATGGGTATGATGAGTAGTTTTAGGGTATGAGTGCATTGTAGGAATGGTTCTTACAGAGTTTGTTTGCTGCAAGACATGTTATGCGTTTTTTCTTGAAGTTGAAATGACTTTTTTGCATTTTCTTTCTTGAATCCATCATTGCCTAATGTCTAGAAGAATTGAAATAACTGTTTCAATGTCAATCAGTTGTATCAGCTCCTGCTCCCAGTTACTAATTATACATAAAGTTGCATTAATGAATCTACGCGGCTATGCCTCCCTGCTGAGACTTGTATTGGGAGATATGGAGCAGATGAGAACTGTACAGATGTGAACATAAATTTTGCTCCGATTAAACTCAATATTATTGAAAATCATTTCCTTCTAAGTGGTGTGATAACTATTATCATTTAAAAATTATCCTGATGCAAAATACAAAAGAGGAGTGAATGCTCTGATTCTTGAATAATCAAATGAATTTTCTTGACCAATTTAGTAATTCAGTTCATTTCTTTGGTTGATTTAATTATCAGACTAAGTAAAATGTGACTCATAAGAACTATTTCTTGAATGGAATTCAAGAATGGTACTTTTTAGCTTTTTTGATGTTTTTGCAACAGACTGATATATGGCTGCAATTATTGTGAAGACACTTGAAAAGACCAGATAACTTAAATATCCTGGTGTGGCTGAAGTGAAGAACTTTTACTTTTTTGCATTAATATCTAGGAAGTAAACACTCTGCAAGAAGCGTAGATCAGAAAATGGATTCTGTTGTAAACTAATTAGACATCATTGATTCTTCTGCATGTAATAAATGCACTACGTATCACATCTTTTTGGGTCTTCAGATTTTCCCTCTTTTACCTGCCGACCCTTATTATATTGTATATGATGACTTGACTTCAGGTGCGGGAGATGCCCAATGTTTTGATTCTTCCTCGGAGTGCTGACTATAGTGAAGAAGTATGGATGGAAATAAGGGAAAAGGCAATTTCCATACTTCAGACATTCTTCGTGGATAATGTGATTCCAAAGAGTGCAGTATCTGATGATGAAGAAGAAGAGGAGGAAAGTGAGGTGGGCAATGAGAATCAATTGCATCAAGATAACGAGAGTTCCTTCCAAGATACTGTTGGTGAGCGAGTACCTGGAGATATTCACTTAACTGCAGATAGTTCCCAGAAAAAGCTAGTAAATCAATCAAAAGATACTTCAACTCAAAATGAAGGTTCTGTTTTGTCTCAAAGTACTTCCAGTAGATCTGAAGTAAAGCGAAGCAGATCGAGTAAGAAGGCTAAAAAGAGGCATTCCCACCAAAAATCCAAGCACAAAGCAGATGATGCTTTTACTTTTGGAAAAGAGGGCACGTCATATCAAGAAGATGATGCTAATATGAGTGGCACAGATCAAGTTTTGAGTTCTAGTTCACGTTTTGCTTCTCCTGAAGATTCAAGAAACAGGAAGACGGCAATTGACTCAATTCAAGAATTACCTTCCGAGCAGCTTTTAAAATCAAGCATTGAAATCAGTAGAAAATCTGTTGAACTGCTGAAAGATGGTTATGTTATTGCTTTACATGCAAGAGATCGCTCTGCACTTCATGTCTCAAAACAGAGAGTTAAAGGTGGTGGTTGGTTCCTTGACACAATGTCGAATGTAACAAAAAGAGATCCAGCATCCCAATTCCTTGTTGTGTTTCAGAACAAGGTTTGTTGATAAGAACTTTAGTATTGTGTATTTGGTCTATAGGCAACATTTTTTTATTCTTGTTGGCTGTTGGATATAATTTAAAGAATTTTCCAGACATTAGACACTGACACATCGAGACTGAAAGGCAAGAAAAACGTAAAAAAGAAATTACAAAAGCTTATTCTATTTGATTTCTGTTTTTGCAGGATACAATTGGTTTGAGATCATTTACTGCTGGAGGAAAGTTATTGCAGGTACAACTTACTGTCTCAGTTTTGCAATATTAGCCCTATGCTATTGATGTGGTTATAAATTCTGGAGGGGAAGGATCAGGGGAATGTAAATAACAGTTGCTGAAAATTTAATTTTGGCTTCTGCATGGCTGCAGTCTGATCTAAGATGGTTTATTAATGAAGCCTGAACGACTTTGTCTTTTATGGCATGTTCTTATTGCTAAACCAGTAATGATGTTGGAATTTGATTGGTGGAGCATTGGAAATTTTTTCATTATTTATTGTATGATTCTTTCGAGAGTAGTGGAGAAGTGTGCCACTATGCCCTCCACTTCTTTGGTCTTCAGTGAGGATTGTGTAGATTATTATGTAGCTGAGAATAGGGTAGTTTTGTTTAACGATTCACTCTTACATAAATGATTACTCGTTTTAAAATTGTTAGTTGAAGTGGCTTTTATGAAACTGATATGTAATATTAGTTTAAATAGTAAAGAAATAAGTTGTATTTTTGAGATTTAATTTATTTTGAAGTACTTATAACAGTTTATTAAAAATTTAAGGTCACAAATTAACTTTTTCAATTGAACTAAGTCTAAACAGACATAGAATCGTGTTGAATTATTTTATCATGTTTTCTGACAAACTAAATACCATATGACATCATTCCTGAGCTATATCTTTTCGTCAAAAAATTTTGTTGTCTAAACATCTCACTTTAGCATTGCAGATAAACAGGAGGATGGAATTCGTATTTGCTAGTCATAGCTTTGATGTCTGGGAGAGCTGGACATTTGAAGGTTCTTTGGATGAGTGTAGACTGGTAAATTGCAGAAATCCTCTGGTAAGTTTCTTATTCACTCTGTAATTTGTAATTGGTTGCAAGCTTTAACGCAGACTTTTTAAGATATATTTATCAATTCTTGAAACAAAAAAATGTGAAGTTGAAATTTCAAAGGCTTGCTTGCAGCCTGACAAAATGGAGTTGTTATTTACTTGTGCCACTGCAGCCAAGGACACGCACAATCAGTTTCATTAGCCTACCTGTGTCATACTGTAAAATTTTTGGCCATTTTGTTACTTAACAAAATATTATTCATTTTCTTTGGAAGATTTTGAGTTAAAGTAGTTAACTTTTTGTTGCATCTGAAATCATTTTTTTGTTCGTAAGAATGCATCACAACCAATGTAGTATCACACATCTTTTCCTCTACTTCTGTTGAATGGAGGTTAGGGCTGGCTCTTTGCCGCTTGCTTGCTAAATATAAATGTTCCATTAGCAGATGGGAACAATACCCTCTCTCTCTCTCTCAGACATTGACACTCCTCTCTCTCTCTCTCTCTCTCTCTCTCTCTCACACACACACACACGCACACCCACTTATTATAATAATCAAAAGTCTTCCAAATTTACAGGCTGTGTTGGACGTACGTGTAGAAATTGTTGCATCTGTGGGTGAAGATGGTATTACTCGCTGGCTTGATTAAGGTGTTGAATGTTCAAAACTAATAGCTCACAACACGTCTAGCACAATTTGTTTATGCTTAAGATTTATGATTGAGGAGACATAGCGAGTCAAAAAGCATTCCATTTTTCACATTCGAATCAGGGTTGTAAGCTTGTTTTGTATTGCTTATTGATCTCTTAACATGATAAATTTGTTGTAGGTTATGGGAGATATTTGTAGTTTTATTCAAATATTTAGGTAATTTGCTTGTTTTTCACTTCCACTTCGTCGATCCCTACTCATGCAGAGGCTTTCGAGCCAAGTGAAAAATGTATGAAGTAGTTACATCTTTCTTTTAGTTTTCTCTTTGCCACAATTCTGTCATACTTGAACCAGAAACCTCGCCTATGAAGTAAAGAATGTTCCTCTGCCAATGTATTTATAAATCTCATAGCTTCTCCATATGATTGCCCCTCAAATCTCTTGATAAGGAAGTAATTACACAATCATTGCCTCGTATAGACTTCAAATATTCATGATTTTCAATCTGGAGTTCGTGGACATATCATTTTCCTTGAAGGGAGGCTCTATAATCGTTACACTGGGTGTGTAATTTGAGTAATGATGTATAGCGTCATTGATGTCAAAATACTAGTTTAGGTGACATTATTGTGACATTAAATGAGAAGCACAATTAAATGATTTACTTAATTGCATCTCTCATTGAGCTTAATGACATCATGTCATTTAGATTGGTGATGTAACATTCTAGTACTAGACAGCATTATCTGTGTAATTTTGGTTAAAATATGATATTATCTATTGGTTATTAGTTCTCATGATACGCAATAAAATGAATAATGACTAGTAACAAAGAGTGAAGTAAACTTCTGGATTTCGCTCGTTAGAAAAGAGATATATTATTCTCATTGGATATGAATTCAATAAAATGTGACTTGAGTCGAACTACTTTATGCTCTCTCTCTCTCTCTCCAAATAAAAAAAATTCGTCCCTCGAGGCATAGCCTAGTGGTGCAAAGGACAAGAGTGAGGTTATCTCACGCCTTGCTGGCAGCCGCAGTGTGAGGGTTCGATTTCTGAAATATGGAATTGGACACCTTGTAGTTGCAGTGTACAGACAGTTCTTGTTTCCTGACTTATTATGGCACATCCCGCGATTTACCTCCTTCTCAAAGCTCTAGGGCCGGGGCAGTGGGGGCCTTCAAGGTTGGGAGTTAACCTTTTTTTTTTTTTTTTTAAAAAAAAAAAAGAAGAAACAAAATCAACTTGAGAAAATTGCATAGCTATCAAAGTTGTCTTCTCAATGAGCAAATCTTAACAAAGACTTGTGTTTAGATAGTTGAATGTCTAGAACGTACGCAATGTGTTATTCTATTAGTCAAGAATAATTCATCTGGTACTGTATATTACTTTACAATCCTCCACCGCCCAAAATTAATTATAACTCCAAAATTTTATATATGAATTTTATTTTCCGTGTGAATCTAATGATTATTTTGTTAAGTTCATTTATGAAAATAAACATATACTTATTCTAAAAATCAAATAGCATAAGATGATTTGATCAAGTAAAACTAGGAAAATAAATTGCATAATCAGAATATCAAACGAAATAATATTTTAATCGTGCATTCCATTTAAAAATCTTCCCAAACACACTATTCATAGTAGATAGCTCATCAACTAGAAACATTAAAAAAGAGGTACCAAAATGAAAGATAAGTTCCAATTAGACGTTAATTAGAAATACGAAAGTAATAATATAAAAATAATTTAGCAAGAAATTATTAATAAATAATTAGGGTCCCCTCTTAAAAAAATTGGGAAATTGGTACATGGGGGTCCCTAAACATTAGCTAGAGTATCGCTTGAGTCCCTATTCTTAATTTTTGACATTCACATCCCCAAACTTACATACACTGTCACCCTTTTAAATGGTCTTGTCCAGAATTTTAAATGGAATAATTTAGTGGGGATAGCAAAAAAATTCGCCAAACTCAATATTTGCGGCCCTAGCTCGAGCTCGGCATAAATCACCCGCTTAATCGAGTATTAGGGTCGGGTATGGGTTACAAGGGCCCCGCCCCGTTTAACTTTTTTTTAAATAAAGAATTTAATACTTTAAATATAAAATTCCAAAAATTTTCATTAATTCTACTAAAAGATGACAATTGAGATTATTTAAGGAATATAATAAACAATAAAAACTTTAATTTACCAAATATAGTTGAATAATTTAACTTTTAAAAATAAATAAATCAATTTTAAAAAAATTAATAATTACATTATTGTCTCATTTTATTATTTTAATTAATGTGAGCAATAAAATGAATCATAAAAAACTTTTTTAAAAAAATTTAAAGTATTAAAGGGGACAAGGGTCCCGCCCCATCCCGCCTTACCTTAAAAGGGTAACGGGATGGGAGGCAAGAGAGGTGGCCCCAATTTGAACATGCCGTATTGCCATCCTAATAATTTTGTTTCACTTTGAGTTGCTCGTGATGAGGATTTTGGAATTAGCTTATGGCAAATCGATGAAGATGACAATTATTTTTGTTATTTTCTTTTTCATCTAAAGATAGTTGTATTGATATCACAATTTTTATTTATTGGACCACATTTAATTTAATTATATAAAAGATCTTCCACCTTTATTCCTTATCATATTTATACTTTTTTAACCTTTTTTGGTTAAACCACAGCATTATCGGGCCACCCACCAAATTGAGGGAAATCTACAATTTTAGTTAAAAGAAAAAAAAGAAAAAGCAGAAGAAAAAATATGGTGTCTTGTAAGTAGGCTCCCTTGCCCGATCAAAGGGTACGCGAACTGAGCAACTTAGCTTGACCCATTTAACAGCTCTACATCAACTTTTGATTAATTAGTATATTGTGTCCTCAATAACAATTTTTGTCCACAAAATCGGTTATGTACACATAAAAGGATTTATTTAAGAATCACATATTTAAATAAAAAAAACTAAAGACAAAGTATGACAAAATTTCTGGATATATATTGTCATGAAAGAAAATTATGTTAATTAATAAATATTTGGGAATAAGAATGTAACACAAAAAAAAATATAATAAATATAAAAAAATAAAAATTGAAACATAAGTACGACAATAATCAAAAGTTGAAAATGTTAAGTGAAATTAAATATGATGAAATAAACAAAAATTGTTGGATCAATATAATTATCATTCATTTAATTGTCTTTCTTAAATAGATCATGTGCCTTGCATAGTATTTTCAACAAATTTTTGGACGGAAATGTACTCATTATGTAAGTTTGGGATGTGATCACCAAAACATCAAGAATGGGACTACTAGAGTAAATATTTGGGGACTCCACGTAAAAATATTCCAAAGTACTGTTTCCTTGCATATCCTCCAAACAAATTATGACACACTCTAAAGGTAACTATCCACCTCTCGTCACGTGTATGGTCCAGATTTCACCCTTCCACTGCCGTACAAAGACAGTTGCGTCCCATTTAAACCTTCACGGCTCCACTCCCATTTGTCTCACAGCAAAAACCTCTGAAACGAAAAATTCATCTGAGGAAAACATATATAATTTGAGAAAGAACCTTTTATTTGGAGGATTTGAAGTTGAATTTGGTGTTATATATGGTGTCAGTGTGCCGGAATCCAGTGCCGGGTCATGATTTTTATTCCTACAATTACATGGATCGGAATTCGACGAAGATGGGTCTGACGGCGATGAATAATGCTGTTAACAATTTATCGATACCGGCGGCAAGTGGGAATGCGGGTCCGGGTGTGGAGGACCAGAATAAGAAGGTCCGGAAGCCGTATACTATAACCAAGTCTAGAGAGAGCTGGACAGAGCAGGAACATGACAAATTCCTCGAAGCCCTTCAACTGTAAGTATATGTGTGAAGAGATTTATTTATTTTATTTTTTGGTTAAATATATAAGGAATTAAGATTATTTTAGCTATTTGATATGTTTGATTTTGGAATTAAATAATGGTAAAGAAAACGTTATGAAATTTATGTAAAAAAAGGAGCGGGGGGGGGGGGGGAACGTGTGTCCACTTTATTTTATTTGAAGGATATGAGCAGTTTCTGTTTGTTAAAATCATGAGGATTTGGTATTATATGGTTAGGAGAAGTTTGCATATTATTATTGCCTCCCTCTTCCCTTAAAAGGAAAACAATATGTCTTGATTTCGTGGATATTAATTTTTCAGATTCTTTACTCAGTACGTGCAATGCTAACATAAACGAACTGGGTTACAAGTTACAACCTTGCATTGTCGAAGTCTAGGAATGTGGAATCTATCTGATTAGAAAACATTATTTACTGCAGTGGTCTAATCTTGTATATTAAGGCATTAGGTGATTGTAGAAGTTTGTATGTTCCATAATTATGGGACTTACAAGGAAGCCTGAGTTGCTAACTTAGTGGTTGCTTGAAGCCTATTTGAATATGACTTTCAGGGAAGTGATGATTTTTGTTTTTCTCATTTGAAAAGATGAACGGAAATTTAAATCTGATATCAGGTTCTTTTTATCGTGTTGGACCTGTGTTTATTTTATTTGGCTTTCTTTTACTTGTCAACTTTCAGATTTGATCGTGACTGGAAAAAGATTGAAGCATTTGTGGGGTCAAAGACAGTTATTCAGGTAATGAAGTTGTTTCACATTTTGATATAATTTTAATTTTCTTCTTTAAATGAGTCTAATAGGTAGCAAATTGTTGAAATCTTTTAGAGCTTTATGCCGTGAGGTCATGATATGTGATAATCAATATTACCCTTTTTTTGAGCTTTTTGGGAGTTTCACGGTCAAGAGTCAAAAGTCACTTTCAAGTACTATTTTGAGAGTTGCTAAATCACTCAATGGTAGATCTTTTTACCGTCTGGAAATTTTTTACTTCATTATCCATTGTTCCAATTATTCAAGTAGTTAATCTATTCGAAAATCAGGAAAATAAAATGTAAGGTGTGTGTTGAAGAAGTCAAAATGGGTTTTCTAAAAATTAAGGAGTGAAAATAGGTTTTCTAAAAATTTCCTTTCAAAATTTGAATCTGCACGAACTTTGAGGAATAGCTCAGTGGTCAGGCCTTGTGTTTGCTCCCAATGGTCATCGATTCGAGTCCCCTCAGAACCACTGAGATGAGTACCCTGCTGTAAATTTAAGGGTCTCGTGGGATTAATCGAGAGGCGCGTGAGCTAGCTCGGACACCCACAATCATTAAAAAAAAGAAATTGAATCTGCACAAAAAAGGCAAAAAATGATTTCTGAAGAGAATGTGATCTGAGTTGTTCTATTGTGCAAGAGTTGAAGGTAAAAAAATTTTTTTTTAGAAAATATGTACTCTTAAAATATAAAATAAATTCATTTGTATACTAAAATAAGTTTTAATAAAATGTAATCTACTTGCAAAAATGAATTATTTCAAATAATCCTAACTTCTTCATCTTCGTCTTGTTTTGCTAAGTAAGTTGGGTGATAGCTCATATGTAGGACTCTATAGTTTATCAAACAAACAACCATTTTCTTGCAAGCCAGCGACATGATATCTACCAAATGTAGAAAATAAAGGACCACATGATGTTTTTGTGTGAATTGTATTTTTATTCATCTCTATATTCCAATATTTATATACAAATGAATGGGAGTAAATATGGAAAAATAATCTCCTAAATTAGGAGAGCTAATAATCCTACCTAATTATGGAAATAATTAAATAAGGTACATCAATCGTTCTAAAATCATCCATAATCACCTACAATCAATCAACCGGTTTCCTACACCCCTCTCAAGTTAGATGGTAGATGTTGACCATATTACACTTGCAAATGAATTCATTAAAACTTTATCAGGGTAGTTCTTAGTTGAAGATAGCTGCTATTTGCTTCTTTTTTTTAGGGACGTAGGTCGTACAAATTACTCCATCTTCAACTTTTTCTGTAATAAAGCGTTTGTCTATTTCTACATGTTTGGATCGATCATATTACACTAGATTAAGTGAGATATTAATCATTGCCTTATTATTGCTATACAGTTTGATTGGAAGTTTTTGACTAACATGTAATTCTTCCAAAAGCTTCTTTAATCATAGTCCTTCGCAAATTCCTTGTGCCACTGCTCTAAATTTAGTTTTTGTACTGCTTCTTGCTACGACATTTTTTTACTTCTCCAAGTTACGAAGTTTTCCAATGCATGGGTACAATAACCTGGCTTTTGTAGAACTAGGCAAGTCAACATCGATGAACACTTCTATTTCCTTCCTCTAATTTTTCTTGAGGAATAATCCCTTTCCCGAGGAACCTTTTAGATAACCGAGAATTTTAAATGCTGCTTGCATATGAGCTTCCTTTGGTAAGTGCAATTGTTAACTTACCACAGATACTGCGAATGCAATATCTTGCCTAGAATGAGGCAGATAGATTAACTTCCCAACTATTCGTCGATATCTCTCTCTCAATTGACTTTCTAGTTTCTAGTATTTTTTTCATTTTTTCCTGCGTCAATTGGTGTGTCGCTTGGCAATGAAACACTGATATCCTTTCTTGACGTTGTAAATTTCATTCCCAGGAAATATCGCATCTGTTATAGGTCTTTTACCTCGAATTCAGTTGCCAGGTGTTTCTTCAATCTTTCTATTGCCATTGTGTCGTCTCCAGTTAGAATTATGTCGTCAATGTATACAAATTGTTTTAATTCTACTTTTCGATTGTTGGAAGAATATGGTGTGATCAGACTATCCTTGCTAATGTCCTTGTTCAACACTTTACCAAATCGATCAAACCATACTTTTGGTGACTGTTTAAGATCATATTGTATTTTTTGGATATATAAACTCGATTTTCTTCTTGTAAGTAGAAGCCTAGTGATGGTGTCATGAACACTTTTTCCAATTTTCCATTTAGATATGCATTTTTGATGTCAAATTGACGAATTGACCACTCCAAATTAGTTGCCAAAGATAGAAGAACATGTATTATAATAAGCTAGGCAACTAGTGCAAATGTTTTCATATAATCTATGTCGCAGGTCTGAGTGTATCCTTTTACCACCGAGCGAGCTTTGTAGCTTTTTATTGTTCTATCGACTTTATATTTTACATTGAGCACCCATTTGCATCTCACGAGTCTTTTTTTCTTTCGGTAGGTCCACCACTATTCAAGTTTCATTTTTTTGTAAGGCGTGCATTTCTTCTATAACTGTTTTTTTCCATTCAGGGATTCCCAAGGCTTCTTGAATGTTTATTGGGATTGTTGTACCATCAAGTTTAGCTGTAAAAGTACGAAATTTTGTAGGTAAAGTATTTTATGATATGAACTTTGAGATGGGGTAAGGAGTACATGATTGAGTTTGTTTTCTGAGTGCCATGGATTGGTTGATATTAGAATATTCGAGATCACGAGGGTTTGGAGCTATGATGGATTCCAACTCTCTTGGTGCTTCAGATACGGGGTTCTCCTTTGTTTTTGGCTTCCTCGAGTACATTTGTATCTCCTTGTCTTTCTGTTTTCTTGCATCTCCCCCGAGTTCAAGTTTTGTTCTGTATGTGGTATATTGAAAATTGTTGGTGTGATAGAGTTTGAATTTAAGTTCAAGGTATGTTTTGGAGGAGAGAGATCAAAATCTATGAATCGATCTTCATACAAATTATCCCCTTGAAGAGAGAGCTCTTGAAGGTAAGGTGTTTCCTTAGAATGTCACATCAAGGCTTACAAATGTCTTTTTCTGTAAATGGATCATAGCATTTGTAGCCTTTTTAAGTGGTGGAGTACCCAATGAATACACTTTTAACTGCATGAAGGTCTAGTTTATTCTGATTGTGAGCATGGCAAATGTAGTATAACCAAATACCCCGAGAGATAAGATTAGATTATAAGCATAAGGTAGGAAAGAGTTTTTGAAATTTTTGAAGGGGTGATTCAAAGTCAAGTGTGCGGCGAGGTATCCTATTGATAAGGTAGGTAGACATTAGAATGATATCTCCCCAACATATTTTTGGCATTCTTGTAGGGAACATTAAAGCACGGACAATTTCAAGGAGGTGTTTATTTTTTCGTTCGGTAATCCCATTTTGTTGGAGTGTCGGTGCAAGAGTTCTAATGGACTATCCCATGTTTTAGTAGGTAGTCTCGTAAAATGGAATTGAAGTATTCGATGACATTATTTGTGCTGAGGATTTGGTTTTTGGAACATAAAGTACCAAGTTTAGTGTTATAGATCCTGAGATTTGGGTATTCCCTTTTTCTGCAACAGTTGAGAGCGACCCATCTGCAATCTTGGCTTTAATATTAGTAACACATGATATATATGTGGAGAAAAGGTGGTAGGAGTCCATCATGTGATCGGATGCACCTGAATCAATAATAAATGGGTTTTTGTATTTTGAGGAGGTAGTCAAAGCATTTAGGTGATTACCTTTGTAAGCAAGTGAATTTAACGAACCGTATGAGGAATGATGACTCGAATTTTAATGACCGGAGAAAATTTGATACAGCTGTTCCAATTATTCAAGATTAAATGCACCTTTTGTAGTAGAAATATATTCCTTGGAATTTTCAGCAAGATCAATTGATGCGTGATAGACTCGATATTTTGGATTTTGTTTTGGCTTCCATCTGCGGGCTTCCCTTGTAAAATCTCAACATGTATCTTCCTTGTGCTCTAGTTTACGACATTGTTATCTGGTAGTTGGATTATGGCCTCTTACCATAAAAATGGCCGCATGTGCTGCAGCACCAACTATTCACACCAAGGACGCCCGCTGATGGAATAATCCTACCTAACTATGAAATAATTAAATAAGGCACATTAGTCATTCCAAAATCATCCCTAATGACATACAATCAACCAACCGGTTTTCTACACTAACGCTTTTGTACTTTTGCTGAAAAAGACTTTGAGTGCTAACTCAGGTATAACAAAAGAATATTTGCTGTAAGTTGATCAATAGGAATCATAGGTAATGAAAAAAATGCTTGCATGTTTCGTCGATTCTGCAGTTTCTGAAGAGTTTTCTTCGCAGATTCGTAGCCATGCTCAGAAATATTTTCTGAAGGTCCAGAAGAATGGAACAAGTGAACGTGTACCTCCTCCACGTCCTAAGAAAAAAGCAGCGCATCCTTATCCACAAAAAGCTCCCAAAAAAGGTTAGAACTGTAGCTATTCTTCTGTATTTCCTCCATATTTTTTTCCTGCTCTCTCTCAAATTAACAGTTGTGTCTCAAGTCACTGGAGCATTGCGGTCTTCAGCTGCTATGCTAGAAACTGGATATGTTGTGAGGCCGGATTCATTGTCAGCACCTGGAAATGCAATTAGTGGTGCAGCTTTATCGCCTTGGACTTGTAAAGTTCCTCCAGCAGGCAATGTTTCACACATGTCAAGAGGTATGTTTCTAATGTTTAGCATGCTTGTATTTAACCTTTTTTAGAGAAGTCAGTGGTGTCATCCTGCCTAAACAATGTCCTGTACCGGTGTTTCAGATGATATGAGAACAGCCAATTTTACAGTGACACATAATTATAGCAGTAGCAGTAATGAAAGCACTACTCGGCTGTGGCCCAAAAATGAATCAAATCCCCAAGTAAAGGAGAAACAAAACCCGCCAACAAAAGGTAATTTTCTTTCGTTTTCTGTTTTATAATCTGTGGATTTATTAAAGCCAGAGTAATTAGGGACTCTGTAAGCTCATTATACTCGTTATATGTTAGGGCAAAATATATCAGAGCAACTTCTGATCTACAGGTGAATTTGTGAAAGCCCTTCGATAATGTCCCATACTCCCATTTGTTACTTGCAGACTTCTAAATGGGCTGAAAGATATCTCTTCGAGGCATGATGAGCAATTTAGATTAGACAACTGAAAGACATGTTAGTTCATAGGATTTGTAGTGGGACCGAGGTATGGGAGTCAGCAAATTAGATTAAGACAACTGAAAGACGTTATTTCATAGGATTTGTGTTGGGAATTAGATGTGAAGTTGCCATTGGACTTTCTTTAGATAAATTTTTTTTTAATTGAACTTAGGCCCCTTAATTAGCAAGAGCACTCTTTAGATGATCATACGAGTGTAGGAAGTTGTTACCTTTTCAAGTTCATTTGTACCTCACTGCTAGCACAACATCTAGCTATTTGTTGATTTTCATTATTTTCAAAATAAATTTTTCTCTGTCTTCTTTTGAATCACACATTATTTAATAAAATAATATTATATGCAGTCTAAAACTTTTCCTTATTTTTTAACAACATATTCTCTATCAATCTACTATTTCAAAATGCATTCTTGGGGAAAAATGGGGCTGAAACGGACTCGTAGTATTGTTTTAGGGTGAGAAAGAGATAAGTGGATGACCCTTTCGAATGATGGGGAAAATGGTCAGAATAGATTGTTTGTCCACTTGCCCTTGTGTACTGGAAAGCTGTTGGTGATACAATCAGGATGTGTCTCATAATATGTGCAAGTAATTATGTTTATCGATAATATGTAATTACTGTTGTATATCTACTGAGTCGTGTTCATGAGTGGGTATGTTTGTATATAGTTGTACTTCAAACAGCAGTCAAAGCCATACTGAGAATCTTCAGATTAAATATGATTACAAGGCATCATTTTCATTGATATCTTACATTTATTTGTGTATGCATATGTTTACATTAGCAATGTAATTAGCTGTTTGGGTTATTTCAGGTTGATTATTTGTTTAATGACTTCATTTGTTAGATTTGTTGATTGAGCAGAACTGTGACTCTGAAAGTCAATATATTTGTATTTATTTAACTGAAGCTGTTTGGTCCATATATGATATACAACTATATATGGGAAGAGCATTGCATTCTACATTTGAAGAGTTTGTTTGGGATTAACAAGTGATGTATTTCCTATTTATGCACATATTCTTCGTTGATGCAGTTATGCCTGATTTTGCTGAAGTCTACCGCTTTATTGGTAGTGTCTTTGACCCTAATGCAAGTGATCACATGGAAAGACTGAAGAAGATGGACCGCATAAATGTTGAAACGGTAAAGTCAGAATTCATAGCATCATTATTTGGGCAAAAAAAAAAAATTTGAATAGTGATATTTCGGAGAATTTGTGGTTAAAAAGTAGGGAAAAGTTTTGGTTTACATTTGGAATATTTTAGTGTATGCATGTGTGGTTAAAAATGAGTGTGTAGAAAAAGGAGTTTCCAAATAATGGTTGTCAAACGGAGGCTAAGTTTATGTGGCAGTAGTGCTGGGGGCTGCTCAATTATACTGGATTTGGGTGTGAATAATACAAGATGATGTTAGTTTTCTTATGAAGACGATCAACTACGGCTAAATTTTGTATCCATATAACATCTTTCTCCTGTAACTGGATGTATAGTAAGCGCCAAACAGTGCCTTTGGCTTCTCCCGCAAGTGGAACTTTCTTATTCTAACCTAAGATAGAGATTGTAAAATTATTTAATTTTGTCTGCTCTTGTAATCTGCCTGACAGAAGCTAGTTATCGTGAAGTCATCCATTCATGATCTCTCACATCTGGGAGAGACTCAGATGAGAATAAAATATAAGACTACCGAATAACGATATTTCAAGTTAGAAGTGTGGGAAGCCCTTCTTGCATAGAAAGTATTGTGAACCATTTAGATCAGTCCGTCACAAGATCGGCAGGCAGAATTCATTTAGTTTTTCATGTTTGCTGAAACAAGCTTGGGACCAGCTCCTCTCACAAGACAAAATTGATCCTTTGGCTCTAAGATATTCTTCATTAAGTCACTATACTGGGAAGTCCAAACTTAATAAGAAATAAAATGCTTCTCTGAAGCCAGTATGTGCAATATAGATAATTTACCGACATTCTTACACTGTTTTTGCCTGTGTTTTAGTCGCTTCTCATAATCAATGTTGGATTCGTCAGTTATGTTTCTTGGAGTTCTCGGTCAAGCATTTGATTGATTATGAATATTATTATTGGTATTTCTTCTCCAGGCGGTGATGTTGATGAAGAATCTATCTGCAAATTTGATGAGCCCTGAATTTGAGGATCATGTAAGATTTCATTATCCCAGTTTCCCTTTCCATTGTCCTTCCACCTGTTGCCCACTGCATGCTAAGGTTAATGTTTTGTTACTCGGTGTTTGAGCTTTAGACGCTTTAAATCACTGATTTCAATGTCTTGGCCTTTTGGATATAAGATATGATTAACCTGTCCATGATTGAAGCCAATGCACAATTCATTTCTACCAATGCATAGATCCAACCTTAAGCCACAAATGTAAGGCAGGGGAGCTATTGAAAGTGACACGAATAATCAATTTCTCTTCTCGACCATGGAATGTTAAAGAAAGTGATGATCCCTGAACATTGAACTTCTAAATTATTGGATGCATTAATTCTAACACTATGATTTACTTTTCGCCTTCTTACATTCTATATGACATTGCTGCATTTTTCAATTCTCAGCCATGTTTTTGTGGCTATCGTAATTATCTTTGATCTTTAATTTTGTACCCCCACAATTATAGGATCTTGTCTCATTTTTCTGTTGCCTGCTGCCGAAGGCCTTTTCTATAGTCATCAAATCTGTGTATCCTGGAACATTGATCAACATCAAGTTTTCCTGGGTTTCGGAGTCTTTAGCCAAGACACCCAACACAATATTCAGCTGAGGTCATCTTTTGAACCCTTTGGGGTTTGAATATGAATGAAAACTGGGATATTACTGGTGGTTTCTTCAAATAAGCCTATGTTCGGAAAAGATTATTAGCAACATTTTTGGAACATTTTAGGAGGAATATTGAAGGGGACTACAAAATGTGTGGAAATAATTAGTTAGTAATTTTGAATACGTGGTTGAAATTTGATTTTGACTGGGTAGTAGAAGTAACTTTTAATTTACGAAAAATGTTCCTCAAACAGAGGCTAAAAATTGAACTTTTGACCTGTCTTGAAATTTTCGGCCGCATTTATTAAAGATATTTTTTAGGCTGCTGATAGTGATTATGTGCTGCATTTCAAGTCTTTTTATTATGCATTGCCTAGTAACTATAGGCATAATTGGGCTAAGCATCTTTTAAGCTTAAGCCAAAATGTAGTCATAGGACAATTTGGTTGAGGTATAAGGGACTTTATTCTTGATCATCCTGATATGATTTATTCCCATATAATTTTAGTTGTGTCGCTTCATAGTAGTAAAATCTCTATTTTGAGTATAAGCTGTTCATGTAACAGATTAATATCAGAAAAATTTACTTAGAATCTGTTCCTTTTTAAGGTCCTTGGTGAAGCCTAATTATGCACTTAATTTGATTGATATAAATGACTGCTTGCCTGCAAAAATATTTTATCTAATCACTTGCCTCAATCTTGTTTATTTTTTATTGTTGATACAGAGGAGGATGTTTTCATCATACGGTGTTGGCATCGAGAAAGATAACTTTGATAGCCCTTTGAAAAATCTTCAAGTTGACAAAGTTGGGAAAGCAATTCCAACCGCATAGAAAGGGAGGTGAAGGTTCATTCGCAGTTTCATAAGGTTTCCATTTTCCACTGCTTATTTCAGGTCTACTGAAGAATATGGAAGGTGAAGATCCGGGCTCGTATTGCTATGTACCTGTCATGTATATCCGCAGTTTTTCTGCTCCATGTCCTGTTGTATACATGTAAAAACAGTGAAAAGGAATGGTCTGTTCTTGTGGGTCCCCTGAGACAAATTTATAGAAACTAGTATGTACAGAAATTTTAGGCAGTTTCGATCTCGTGTGTATATGTTAGAATTCTTGTTTTGCTCACTAATAGGTGTTGTGGAGATGTACAAGGGTGTTTTCTTGAGGTTTTGTTGAACTAGTCGAGATCAACTGGCTTTTGACAGTTTTGTAAGCGTGTGAGTTACATAAGAAGTTGGTTTGTTACACGATCTCTCACGCTGTTAATTTGCAGGACTGTTACATGGGATTTTAACAAGAACTTTGTGTATGTCAATCATGCTCGCCTATAATTATCTTGGCTGGCTCGATTTGTTTCACTTCTATATATAAAATACATATCATAGCTGTACAGCCCATTTAAGCAATTTTTATCAATTTGGGAAATGGTAAGCGTGGCAAGAACGGTAACTAAATTGAAGTTTATCAACTCAGTTGAGACGAATAATGTTTTAGTGACCGAGTTCAAATTAACAGTGACTGCAGATGAAATATACCTAATCAACTTTTGAGATGCAGAAATCAGATGCCTACATGCAAGCGGGGGAGATACTATGATGATGCACCAGAACTAACCTGTACTAATAGCATATCAGTTGGCAGAATCTTCATAGCAAAGCATTTGAATTGATAATTTAAACGAAGAAAATCAGAAAGAGAACAAAAGCGTCATAATTCGTCATAATTATGCACAAACATCATCCCGTTTAGAAAGTCTTTTATTCCCCATTTTCATTAGGTTCGCAAATTCCAGTGCTACACCAGTCATTCACAGATATGTACACATACAGAAAACCCGAGAGGATTGTTTCTGGGATAAGCATGCTCGACAACTAACGACAGATAAACCTTATAGCCATGTTTTAACTCCTTATCACACTTGACTATCTATGTCGGAAACCCATGTCTAACTCATGACGATGAGTTCCTTGGTTACGACCAGCAGCGAGGGGGTGGATTTGCTTTGACCTTGCCTGAATTTCCATTTCAATTAGCCTTTGAAATGACTCGGGGTTGGCTCTGGAATTGATATCAGGAGCTGATAAAATCATGAGAATAATATTCATTAATTTTCATACGAAGACAATGAAATATTAGAATATAAGTTTTATATTCAAATCTAGATATTACAAGGCATGCCTAGAAGAATATGCTTGTCAACTGCAAGTTACTGAGAAAATAAGCAAAATTTGCACGAGATTTAGTGCATATTAGGTAAGCTTAAATGTCAAACATACATTTTATCAACCAATTTTGTATGACCCACTACTACCCACATAATAACTCATTTCATAGAACCCATAACTTATAATCACCCCCCAAGCGTGTTCTATGAACTTTAGATGATGATGTCAAACATACATTTTATCAACCAATTTTGTATGACCCACTACTACCCACATAATAACACATTTCATAGAACCCATAACTTATAATCACCCCCCAAGCGTGTTCTATGAACTTTAGATGATGTGCATATTTTTGCTCATAATTAAACTTTTCAGTTCAAAAATAAGCAAGATAAATATGCAGCTCTTAGCAATATAATTAGAGACTCTGTAAATTTGGAACTTTCTTACATGGAATGGGCATCCCAAGACTGCCAATGTTGGGTTGGTCAGGTCCAAAACGATAGCCTAGAATTGGATTCATTTCCTGAATAAAACCAGTTGGTTGATTGCCAGGACGAGACACTGGACTGCCCCTGGTGAACTCTGGTAATAGATGAGGCGGATTGCCTGACATCTGCATTTGATGTAGCATTGAAGGGTGGTGAGCAGGTATGTCAAACCCAGCAACCCCCGCATTAGAGTGATGAAAAGGCGGTTGGATCATATTTCCAAGAAACTGGTGATTGGCCGAAGATTCCTGATTAAGTACAACGCCTTGATCCATAAACTTCAACTGGGAAGTTGTGTGAGCACGATGAGAATCCATGGGATGATATAATGGTCTCTCAGGAGTCATTTGTGGAGGCTGAAACTGGGACGATGATTGCTGGGTCATAAAATGATGATAGGGAATATTGGAATCCATTTGTTCACGAGGACCATGTATAAAGGGCAGACTTTCTGAACCAAGCATAATTTGTTTGTCTTTGATGATGGCATTGGTAGCTGCCAGTTTTTCCGGTATGTCAAGAGGTGCATTTGAATTACCAGTTGGAATAAATGTTGAAATCTGATGATTCTGTTCACCTACAGAAATTAAGCTCTCCTCTTCAGGCAGCTGAAACTCAACTGCCCCGTCAAAGCCACCATGTTTAGAGACTGCTTCAGTACGATGATTTGAATCAATTTGGGAGTCGTCATATTCCACCCAGTTCTCACTCTTGCCTGTTTTGGTTTGCTTTCGCTGGTTTGAAGTTGAATTACTATTATCATGATTTGTCCTTTCAAATCCAGCTTGATCAACTCCCAAGGCAAAATTGTATTTATCCACTATTGGAAAGGACATTCCATGCGGCTCCAGGGCATCAATTCGTTTATACTCAACTGGTTCCCTTTGGACGGAAACAGGTGCATCAACTGATTGCAGCTCCTTCATGAAAGCAGAACCAAAGAGAGATTCCATCGTAAGAGACTTCCCCAAATTACCAATATTTATGGAACCCACTTCGCCTTTAGGTTCATTTACAGTATTGCCCTTATCATGTTCTTTAGAGACTAGTAGTTTGCCTGCAAAGCCCAGATCCATACTAGAGTTCGGGATCAAATTACTCGTGTCTATTTCCTTCTGTAATAATGAAAGCAGGTGTCCAGATGCATGATCATCAACATGATCTCTTGGCTGCTCAGTATTCGCACTAGTAGTGTTCCAGCCTTGTAACATTGGCTGCACATTTGATGTCTTTGCACTGTATTCCGACAAAATCGATTGTTCAAGGTCTTCGCAGGTAAGGACAGCAGGAACAATCTCATTTTTGTTACTAATGCACACCTGCTCAGAGACCTCATTAGCTGCAGAAGGCACACCAAATCTTAACTTATTACTATGCTCAGAGCTCTTGTAGGAAAAATCACGTGGAAGGTTGTCATCTGTTTTCAAGCCAGAAACTTGATATCTGCCCTTATCGCCACTGACAATTAATGATAGCAAATCATTGGGCCTTCCAGATGTGATATCATCCGTTGGCTTTGCATCTGCAGTGCGATAAAAGGAAAAATAATAAAAACATAGAGAGAAAAGCCTTTAGAATTTCTTACAACATATGATGCAAAATATTTTAGGACTGTACCTTCCTCGAAAAACGATTGGGAAAACTTCGATGACTGGACAGAGCTCCACTTATCATCGAGTTTACTATCTTGACACTAGAAGAGTTGCGCAAATAAAGAAGTATTAGTAATATAGAACCATACAGTGCATATTAAGGGAAGAATAAGTGACATGAAAAGCTTGTTAGATTGGACACAAAATATAAGGGAAGAACCTCTTTTTCACACCAGAAATCATCAATTGCCCCACAACTTAACAAACTAAATCTACCACAGGGCGTCTCAAACAAACAAATCATCAAAAAGAATGGAAAAGTGCCGCATGGTGAAATAATATTTCTCAAGTTATAGGCACAAACAAGAACATGCCAAGCACAAGTAGCCTAACTAAAAATAAATATTTCAGAGTCTACACGATAAACATTCGCATCCATGGCATCGAGTCAAGCTTTGTAAATTTTCAGGGATGATTTAAAAGGTATCCGTATCATTTTATTTATAGAAGGCATCCATATTTCTGAATGTGGTCAAGGACCAGGTAAATGAAAGCAATAAGGCCCCAGCATAATAATTGAGATTGGATTATAACTTATGAATGTTCTAATTGCTCAATTTGAGAACAGAAAAACATCCCTGACAATCTATGACATTATTACCCTGCTCATTCCCATCAGCCTTACATCTCAATTTGTTGAAGGACCTGGACAAGGAACATTTAGAAGCATATTTAGAGCAGTAATTACCTCGGCCTTACAGGATCCGCCTCCATTCATTGACAATGTACTGCTAAAATTCTTTTCCAAATTTGGCGTTGGATAACTTCCCCTGGACTCACCTACAATTTTGTCCTCCAGTACCTTGGCATCAAGTTCAAGGATTTCGGAACCACCCAAGGTTTGATGAGCATCTAAAGGTTTAGAATTCTGGTGTAACTCATTTTTCATTCCAAGTTTATTGCTTGCTGAATTTGAAGTTGAGTGAATTTTTATGTTTTCCCCTTTGTTCAAGTGCAGTGCATGGTTAGTCTTATCTTTAGGCTGTACATTAATTAAACTACTTTCCTGTGATAACTGCCTCTCTAAACTATTGCGGGTACCATTTTGGATGGGGTTGGCTCCAGCATGAAAGAGGCTTTCCCCTGTTATAGTTTTTTCAACCTGTACAAGTAAAAGATGTTATCAGCACTTATGAATGAAGATTAAATCATCAACGATGCCATCAAAAAAGGGATTCTTATGAAGAAATCAATCAGGCACAGTTTTTAAAATTGGGCTGCACAATAATGGAAATCGCGTAGAAAAAATGAACCACATAAAATTGAGAAGACTAATTAAAACAAACCCCTAGGCAAATTTATAGCACTGAGCACCAGTAAACAGGATATCACTTACACCTTGTCAATTCAGTCCTGTCCCAGAACTGGGGAAACATTCGTTAGATATAAAAGCAGATTACGAAGTCACCTGCTAGTCAACTAGACAAAAACATGCATGAAGGTGTGTCAACAACAGAAAGATACTTCAAAAGAGAATGTTTATGGCAGGCCCGGGCATACTATAGTCTATTATATGAAATCAGTTCAGACAAGATGGCCAGCCAGTAATGGGAATGCCTCTGTCAGCCATAATCGTGTTGCTAATAAGCACAGCTTAGCAAAAACTAGCAAGTCATTCATGAGAACGAAAAAGGACTTGAAAAGAAGGAAAACTCAAAATACTTTTAAAAGATGCCAGAGGTTACTCATTGCATATTATGTACCTGTCATTAGCGCCTCTGATTAACAGACATGTAAAGCTTTGAATCCCCAACCAAGGAAATTATGTGCGCGCACACACAAAAAAAAAAAAGAAAAAGAAAAAAACGAGTAAAGAGGAAAACAACATACCTCTGACGAAGGAGGATGCATCAAAGATTTCAAGCCGAAACTCTTATCCAGAATGTTGTTTGTAAAACCTGGAGGAACAAGTGGCCTAGACGCAGGTGAGTGTGAAGCAAAAGAAGGTTTTTCAGAACCATTTAAGACAGGAGATGCGGAGGAAGAGTCCAATTCATTGTTCCTGTCCAAAACCCTCGGTTTTTCTTTGCTATCCTCCAACAATTCACCAAGGTCTGAAATCCAATCAGCTTTATGCTTCTCCAGGTTTAATTTTTGCTTATCCTGAAGAGCCTTTTGTTGTTCCTTCCTCATCAACTCAAAAGAGGCTGAAAAGTACGTTTAGTAGAACCGGGAACATAACCAAAACAATGAATAATAAACTAGCAAAACCAATAAAATTATTAGAGATACCAACTACACAATTGTGAGCAGAAAGGAATGATACCTCTTCTCCTCCTCTCCTCCTCTGCTCTATCCTCATTAGTCGATTCCGTTGAACCAAATGTTTCATCATTGTAAGAGTCGGTGTCTCTCCGTGGATAAGGTACTGCCTGAAATTATTATGAATTGTACGAGATAATGTTTAGTACAGTGCTTGTACATTTCTTTGCCACATGGATTCACAAAGTTATCTAGAGGTGAATAGACAGAGCAAAAAAAAAAAGAAAAGAAAAAGAAAAAGAAAAAACAAATGAAATAACATGGTAGCTCGCTAAACCGAACTAATGAAACTGAGGTGCCAGCATTTTAAATAGAATTTACAAAGGATGACTTAACCTTGTAAGGTCGTGGAGGATGATACGGTTCATTGCTTTTCTTGAGTTGATAGTGGTCATTTCCTTGTGCCTTTGAGCTGGAGATCCCAGCTGCATATCCAGATGGTTTTGGAAATGAACCACTCCCTAGAAGCCCATCATGCTCATGAGTCTGCCAAGGCCTCCTTGACTGATGGCCATAATGCCTTCCAGAATCTATAATGGAAAGTGGTCAAGTCATCAGATCTGAAGACAACATATTATGTTTCATGATGACAACGGTAGCAGTAGATAAAAGAAGCAAGGTAGGAGAGCTCATAGTGCACAGGAAAAAGAAGTCTTATTTACATTAGAATATCAAAATTTGTGTGCATTATCTTTTTAAGCAGGCAAGTGCTAGACCAAGAAAAAGAGCCCAGGGTAAATGTGCAGGTGTGTAGTTAAGTACAAAATAAAGGACAGGTGCAAGATTTGTAAGAGTTGGTTCCCCATTTCTCAGAACCAAAGTTTCAATCTCCTAAGAAAATTTACGAGGAAAGACAGAAATGGATTTTTAATTTATTTTTTATGAACGTGGGTGTCCGGACCAATTTAGCGCACCTTAACTAATTCCACGGGACCCTGAAATTTACAGCCGGGTACTCACTTCAGTATCCCTGAGGGGACTCGAACTGGTAACCATTGGGAAGCAAACCCAAAATTTGACCACTGAATTACCCCTCAGGGTTAAAGATAGAAAAGGAATAGGGACAAGAAGTCACCATAAATACAAACTCATTTTGTTTAAAGAATAAGCTGAAATTCGGCATCTGACAAACATAAGAGAATGAGAATAAAACATTTTAAATAGGTCATGCCCTAGAATTTGTTCTACAAAATATTCTAACTAAAGCATTTATATTTACATAATCTAATATTTTAAAGCTACTCATTTAAATGTAATTTAATTTTTTTACATTTTAGTCAATGGGATAATCTCAAGATTCTTAACATTTAAAATGGAAATTTGCATAGTCATAGTATGTTAAGAAATGGCAAATCACATTCTATAAAATCAAAGATATGGTTTTCGCATGACTTGAGAAGCCAAATTAAAACTATAACGAGCACCTTCCTTTTCCTTGGAGAAATGTGAAAGAGGAAAGTGATCACAAAGATAACAATTCAAGCATTTCAAATATGCCTTGCAAACAAGCTTCCCTCTCACAGACACCAAAAAATTCTGACAGAAGCTAAGAAGCATGGACACCAACACGGATTCGTAACTTAGGTACAACATACACGGACACTCCGAAAGAGTAATTTTTCGAAAAGTAGCAAGCTGGGGACACAATGATTTTAATTTTTTGAAGTTGTACATTTTATGTAGTATATCTTTATTTTTGTACTTATTATTTGAATAAAATCAATAACTTTTTTAGTTTTAAGCGAAATTTTTTAAATCAGAGAAATAGTAAAATAATATTGAAATAAATCATACATCACAACGGCCAAAGAAAGAGAAGAAATATAGTAGTGTCCAATGAGTGTCAGTTTCTGACACAACATGACACATGTTGGACATAGACACGTCAACCTCATAAAAGTATCCGTTCTTCATAGAAGTGTGGCCATAGTATAATGTGGCTCTACCTCTCCCCTTCAACTACACATACCAGGCACGCAGCATGCTCCACAGTTACACTTGCTGATTTCCTCTATTTTAATAACCCTCACAGAACCGACATTATCAACACATAACAAGAACTGAGCATACAGGCGAATCTTAAAAGAAACCTGAATCCCTGTTGGCTTTTGTGTCGCTATCTTGATCGCCCTGCCCAGAAAGTTGGCTTCCTCGCCTTCCGTAAATGCCTCGAGAGTAATTATCAGAATCTGCTCCAGTATTCTGTGATGAGCCATGCTCGTGGTGTCTGAAACCCTGCGATGACAGGCTCCCAGGCATTCTGGGTCGATCTTGTATGCTTTGCAAGCCATCCTCAAATTCACTGCCTCAATTTCAACAAAAATATATTTTTTAAACACACCACTATGCTTTCAAGTACCAAAAAAAAATGCCAAATTAACAATTGACAGAAATTGAAGACAATAACATTCCAGTAACTAGTATTCATAATTCTCAGAGGTACTTTACCTCAGCAGTGATTCATCAAACCCACTTGGTAGCTTCTTGCAAATATCCAAATCACTGAAGGACAAGAGGAACTCTCTTGTGTATGAAATTTTCAGCTCCCTAAACAATCAAAACAACTTTGTAATTTTCACCCAAATTATGATAATCAAAATTTAAGATAAACAAACTCATTGGAACAAAAGCAAATCAAATTACTTTTCAACTTCATGAATCGTTTCAGACGCCTCGTAGGGAGACTCCTGATCTTCATTTCTCAAGCTCATCTGTTATTCCCGAATCAAATAATAAGCTAAAAATTGCTGTCTCGGTCACGAATGACACCAATTCATCAAATCTGAACCGACCATACAGAAACAAATCCTCTAAACCCAGCTACTCAATTAAAACCAACCCCGAAATTTTTCAAACTCCAAAATATTTCACCCGATTCAATAAATTCGTATTCAAGTTAATGATAATTGATCCAGAAAATGCCTGGACAATGCATCCAGCTCACTCACAATAACATCCTAATTCAATAAAATCCGTTTCTTGAACAGAATTTAATTCCCTTTTTTTGTTTTGCCCTAAGCCAGATTAACCAAACCCCAAATTCATCTATAATACCACCCTAATCTAAAACAACTTCTCGCCTATAAATTCCGCTTCCACCTGGATCAGAGAAAGAAACAAAATTAGGGTTTAAACTTCTCGGTCTAGTTTCTATTTCGGACAGAGAAATGATATAGATAGAGAAATGCACAAATACAAATATTGATTTTTGTATTTTTTGAGATTGATTGTAGAGAGAAAATGGAACAGGGTAGAGAGAGAAAGGGAGGGGTCGATTATTTTGAAAACTGACCGGAATATGACGTAATAAAAAGATTAAAATAATATGATTATTCACTACGCGCTGATTATTGTCGTTCATTACACGCTATTCTAGGAATGGTAGATGTGGAATACTTGGATTTTGTTAATTGGAAAGTGTTGATGAACTACTGTTGATGAGACTGTGGATGGGGATTGCGTATGGAACCAAGAAAAAAAATCTTCAAAACTTTTAGATAATTATCAAAATCCCCTACAAAAGTTTGATAATTTAATTTCTAGTCCAATATTTTGCAATATTTATAAACTAGGCATAAATACCACAATAGGTCCACAAAATTCTCATGTTTTGATAGATCAAGAAGGATTAGATACAAGCATTGCCATTCAAAACACCTCAAATCGTGCTCTCTATCGAGCCCCAAGCCATAATTTTTTTATAACATGTCTAGTTAGTATTATTTCATTTAAACTTGTACGATATCATTTGTGTTCTTATAAACATTTTATTATGAAGGAACAAGTCAGTTGAAGTGGAGAGACAAATGTGGGAGGAACACCAGGAAGAAGACAAGCAACCATTGATTTTTGAAATCAAGTGACAGTGTCGTGTTGAATAAAGGAAATGGTGTTGTTTTGAGTCAATAGTGCTGAATGTAATAGGAATGTGTTTTATATATTGCATTTTCATAAATGCGTTCCTTATTTCTATTTTGCTTATAACTGATGGGAAGAGGAAAAATAAGAGCGCGAAAGAGATCAGGAATAGTGTGAACTTTCCCTCTCAAGATTCTCTTCTTCTCTCTTTCACTTCTCTGTTTTGTAGTTCTCGTTCTTTCTGTGGAGCTCAATACAACTAATAGATTTCCAGCTTGGGTTGTTAATATCATCTTATTTGATTGTTTTATTGTGTTGATTGGAATTATATTTTACCTGGTTTGGTCGAAGCTGAGTCCAATCATTACATTTGGTATCAGAGTAGCTACGTGAACCAGGATGGCTGAGACTCGAAGTAAGTCGAATGAGGATCATTTGAAACATCTGGATAAGGAGGTCACTAATATGGGGACAGCCCTTAAATCCCCAAACCAGATGCTGAAGGTAGTGAGTACCAAGCATGATAGAATGGAGCAATTAATGGGTGAGATGAACCAAAAGATGAATCTATTGTCGCGATGTTAGCCCAGATGAATGGAGGTAAAACTGATCGTAAGGAGAAACAAATTGAAGGAAGTGCGGTACCATTCCAAATCATTAGTGATAGCAATAGTGAAAGTGAGTACCGTTCAGGTAACGCCGGTGGAAATAGCTAATCTAAAATGAATTTCAAATTACCCAAAATAGACTTTCCTTATTTTAGAGGAGATGGGCCTAGGGAGTGGTTGCGAAAGGCGAAGAAGTATTTCCAGATTCATCAAATAGAAGACAAGTTGAGGATAGGAATTGCTGAAATGTACCTCAAGGGGAAAGTTGACATATGGTTCCATGGATTTATTTCCAACTAACCCCGAGCTGATTGTGACGTGTTATCGAGGGAAATTTGCAAGAGGTTTGCTAAGAACACAGCAGAGGAAATAGTAGAAGTCTTCAGCAAGCTAAGACAGAAGGGTTCTATAATTGAATACCAGGAACAATTTGAAGAATTGAAATCCTAGATGATGGTTTCCTTGCCACACTTGCTAGAGTCCTACTATATTTTTGTCTTCACTAGTGGCCTGAAAGATGAGATCAAACCAATGGTTAAAATCATTCAACCCCAAACACTATCTAAAGCCTTCAAAGTTGTCCTCCTACAAGAAAATACCATTACAGCCCTCAGTAAGGGATCTAAAACCTTCAAACCTTACCCAACGAATAAATGGATCATCCTAACCTCTAAACCAAATGAAACCTATCCCAAATCCACACACTACACTGAATAAAAAAACTCCACTAATTCCCTTAAATTCAAAGATATCACCCCGTCTGACTTTCAAGCAAAAACTGGGATTATGTTATAAGTGTGATAAGAAGTACACTAGAGACCACATTTGTAAAAACAGGATGCTCAATTTCATCCTAATAGATGAAGAGAATGATGAGGTGGTAGAGGAACCGCCTAGAAATAAAGGGAAACAAATAGATAAAGGAGGCGTGGATGAACTAATGAAAATTTCGCTATATGCATTGGTAGGTAGCAACAGGGGTAAAACTATCAGGTTGCTAGGGTTGATTAAATGAAAAAAGGGTATCCATTTGATAGATAATGGAAGCACTCATAGCTTCATTGATGAGCAATTGGTCAGTAGCATTAATTGCAGCCTATAGGCAGCCAAACCTACCTCAGTGACTGTAGCAGGAAGAGGGAAACTAGTTAGCAAAGTTATTTGGAACCCCGCTAACTTAGAAGACGCAAATTTGGAGTTTCAATACAAATTGAGGGTTCTCAAATTAGGGGGCAGTGGTGTGGTACTAGGGATGGATTGGCTAAGTCAATTCGGCCCTGTATTGTTTGATTTCATAAAGGGAAGCATCACCTTCAGCTATGAAGGAATCAAAATGGAACTTCGAGATGAAACTATTAGGGAAGAATTTCAAGTGTTGATTGACAATAAAAAAAAGGTTGGTGTAGGCGTCAAACTTATGGAGTAATGGCGTAGATTGTTGCCATGACTGAAGAAGAATAGAAATCTACTCTTGCAAAATTAAAAGTTGTGGTGAAGCAGTTTCCCATGGTGTTTTTGGAGCCAAAAGGCTTACCCCCACCCAAATTCAACAATCACCATATACCTCTAAAGGAGGGGGCACAACCATTTAGGATGAGACCATACAGGTGTCCGTACATACAAAAGACAGAAATAGAGAGGATGGTTAAAGAAATGAGAGAAAATGGCATCATACAACCGAGTAACAGTCCCTTCACTTCACCTGTGTTGTTGGTAAAGAAGAAAGATGGTACTTGGCGATTCTGTGTAGATTATAGACAGCTTAAAAATCTCACAATCAAGGACAAATATCCTATGCCATTGATAGATGAATTGTTGGAGAAGATTGATTTGAGGGCTGGCTATCATCAAATTAGAGTAGCTACAGAAGATGTCCATAAAACAGCCTTAAAAACTCATAAAGGTCTTTTTGAATTCAGAGTAATGCCATTTGGATTGATAAATGTGCCAACCACATTTCAATGCCTAATGAATGAGGTATTTAAGCAACATCTCAAAAAGTTCATCTTAGGGGGCTTTTTTTTCCATTTTTGTAAAAATGAAAATGAAAAATGTAGTCATTATAGGACCTACAAAAGAGATTGAAATTCAAATTGGTGGCTTGATGTGATGGATAACAGTCATATTTTTCATTTTAATAGGGAAAGAATGGGAAACAAACAGGGGCTTAGTGTTTTTTGATGATATTTTGGTGTATAGTGTCGGCTTAAAATCTCACTGTGAGCATGTTACTATGGTATTGGAGACCCTAAAAAAGCATCAACTTTATGCTAAGGATAGAATGTGTTCCTTTGGACAATCTCAGATTGAATACTTAGGCCATATTATTTCGACAGAAGGAGTATTAGCTGACCCTTCTAAAATTATTGCAATGCAAATGTGGCCTATCCCAGTCAATGTTAAGCAACTTAGGAGGTTCCTTAGCCTAACGGGGTACTATAGAAAGTTTTTAAGAGGGCATGGAACTATTGCCAGGCCATTTACTGACCTACTTAAGAAAGATAGCTTCCATTGGAATGAAAGCGCTGAATTAGCATTCCAAAAATTGAAGAAGGCCATGAGTACTACACCAGTTCTAGCATTGTCAGATTTCTCTATACCCTTCGTCATAGAAACTGATGCTTGTTATGGTGGATTAGGGGATGTCGTGATGAAAAATCGAAGACCTATAGCCTACCCGAGTAAGGGCATTTATAGCAAGAATTTGGGATTATCAGTCATGAAAAGGAGCTCCTAGCACAAGTAACTGTCATTCGAAAGGGGAGGCACTTTCTAGAGGGTCATCACTTCATCATTAAAACTGACCATCAGTTACTTAAGTATCTGTTGGAGCAAAAAATCACAACCTTATTGCAACAAAAGTGGTTATCTAAGCTGTTGGGACTCAGCTATGAGATTCGGTACAAGAAGGGTTTAGATAATGAGGTAGCGGATGCCCTATCCAGTAGAGAGATAGAATGCCTAGTCGTTACTGTAGTGACACCCCAATGGATAGAAAAAGTGATAGCCAATTATGAAAGGGATGGAGTTGCAAAAAGATAAAATTAATGCCCTGTTACTCAATGGCCAGGCTGATCCAAATTATCAATAATTAAATGGACTACTTAAATACAAATCCAGAATCTATATTGCGACTGATGGAGGGGTGAGGAAGAAGCTGATTGCAGCCATTCATGCTTCACAAGAATGAGGGCATTCTGGTGTTTAAGCTAGCATTCACAGAGCGAAACATTACTTCTTCTAGCCAGGAATGAGTAAAGAGATTAAGCAAGAAGTTATAAAATGTGATACATGTCAAAGGTGTAAAAATGAACATGTGCTATATCCCGGGCTCTTACAACCCTTACTTGAACCACAATATGTGTGGAGTCATATCTCCATGGATTTCATTGAGGGTCTACCTACTTCTAATGCTAAAAATGTGATATTAGTGATGGCAGACAGGTTTACTAAGTATGCACATTTTATCACCCTAGCTCATCCATTCTCAGCTTCATCTATTGCGAAGTTGTTTTTGAATTACATCTACAAATTGCATGGCATGCCACAGAGCATTGTAACGAATAGAGATAGAATATTTACTAGTGGGTTTTGGCAAGAACTATTCAAGCATTTAGGGGTCAAACTACAGTTAAGTACAGCTTATCACCCAAAATCGACGGGCAAACGGAGAGGCTAAATCAGTGTTTGGAAATGTATCTTTGATGCATGGTCCATAGACAGCCTAAGCAATGGAGTAAATGGGATAGTTTAGCCGAATGGTGGTATAATACCACTTTGCACACAGCTATTAAAATGACCCCATTTGAGGCATTATATGGTCTTAAACCATCCCAATTAGCTTTGGGTCCATACCAACAGAGCAACATTACGACAGTAGAGGAAATACTTCATGAAAGACACTGAATGGATCAGCTACTGAAAGAGAATCTGGCACAAGCTAGAGCTAGGATGAAACATTATGCGGATAAACACATGAGTGAAAGAGAATTTCAAGTGGGAGATTGGGTTTATATTAAGTTACATCCCTATGCTCAACAAACAATGGCTAGAAAAACCAACAACAAACTTCCTACAAGATATTATGGTCCATATCAAATAATTCAGAGAATTGGATCAGTAGCTTACAAGCTGGAACTACTTGCTACAGCCGTAATTCATCCAGTCTTCCACATTTCATTACTTAAGAAGAAGATTAGGGAGAAAGAGTTCTTATTCATACACTTCCAAATCAGAATCAGGGATATGGAGACTATACTGAGCCTCCAAGTGTGTTGTCCACACGACAGGACAATCAAAATGGGCTAGCTATAAAACAATGGCTAGTCCATTAGAAAGGCTCCAATCTAAATGAGGCGACCTGGGAGAATGCTGAGAAAATGTAGGCATCTTTTCCATCCTTTCAACCTTAGGGACAAAGTGTAGTTGCGAGAGGATGTTATGAAGGAGCAAATCAGCTGAAGTGGAGAGATAAAGGTAGGAGAAACACCAAGAAGAAGAGAAGCAACCGCTGATTTTTGAAATCAAGTGGCGACATCGTTTTGAATAAAAGAAACGGCGTCGTTTTGAGTCAAATAGGGCTGAATGTAATAGGAATGCGTTTTATATATTGCATTTTCATAAATGCGTTCCTTCCTTCTATTTTGCTTATAACTAATGAGGAGAGGAGAAATAAGGGCGTGAAAAAGATCAGGAACAATGTGAACTTTCCCTCTTAAGATTCTCTTCTTCTCTCCTCCTTTCTTTCCCTTCTCCGATTTGTAGTTCTCGTTCTTTTTGTGGAGTTCAGTTCAACTAATAGATTTCCAGCTTGGGTTGTTGATATCATCTGATTTGATTTTTTTATTGATTGGAATTATATTTTACCTAGTTTGGTCGAAGCTGAGTCCAACCATTACACATTTATTTTCTCTTAGGGATCGAAACGGTGCACGAAGGGGAATGGAAGTATTATAGGGAGGTTGGACGATGATTAAGATAACTCTTCTTTCACGTTCATTTTCCTACTTTCTCGACCAACAATCGCGATCCCTACTCATTGGGAATGGACAAGGGTATTTGTCGTGACTATATTCTTTTTAAACCTAAAAAAATATAATATTACATTTATATGTCGATTTTAAGTTGAGCAAAGTGTAGAGATGTCAAATGAATTGAATAGTTTGAGGATTCTAACTTGTTCACGCTCAACTCATACTAAGTCTAGCTGAGCCGAGCTGAATCGAACCAAACCGTCTCATGAGTCAAGCCAATGAGTTGACTCGTCTTGAGCTCATGGGTTGGTTTGGGCTAGACTCTTCAAATGAACCAAAGGATTGAGCATAGCCTTATTTGGGGACATGAGCCGAGTGGCACGCTAGTAATTTCTCGAAAATGGAGTCCCATTATCAAATCGATTCTTATCATCTGCCTGTGCTGAAAAGCCATACCCAAAATCCCGAAGCACCACTGTACAACTCCAATGGCGTTATCTCTGGCGCTTTTACACTCAGCTGCGTCCGTATTCAACGGCAAGTTCCCGCCACCGTCCATGCGGTTTCCGGCCGTCGTACTCCGCTCTCGCCCCGGTGGATTGTCGGTTACCGCCATGTCATCTGTGGTCCTGGTAGAGAAAAGCGAAGCTGAGAAGGTCAATCGGCTCAAAACCACTTACATCGAGAAAATCGTCCCCTTGCTCAAAGAAGAGTTCGAATACACCAATATTCACCAGGTGTATAGCATGTTGCTCGGATTTTTTTTTTTTTTTTTTTTTTTTTTGTTTTTTTTTTTTTTTCTATTTGTTGACAATAATATAGATAGATTTTTGTCGATTGTTTGTTTTTTTCCCTTCGAATTATTGATAAATAAAAACTGAAACTGAAAAATGGAAACAAATTTTCGGAATGTATGTTAACATTTAGATATCTAGAAATATTTAGTAAGAAATGGTAAATGTGTAGTCGTGGTTGTTACACTAATTTTGTATTAGGGTGTACATGTAACATAGTTCACATATGTTATTCAGTAAATTTGGGATTTGTTGTTAACCTGCCTAACTTGCATTGGATTTATGATAGGTTCCAAAAGTTGAAAAGATTGTGGTGAATTGCGGTATTGGAGATGCTGCGCAGAATGCGAAGGGGTTGGAAGCGGCTATGAACGATTTGGCGCTCATTACGGGTCAAAGGCCGATAAAGACGAGAGCAAAGAATGCTATTGCCACCTTTAAGATAAGAGAAGGCCAACCGCTTGGAATTGCAGTTACTCTGAGAGGAAATGTGAGCTATCTACATTGACTGCTGCATGATGTCTTTTGTATGTTGTGCATTAGATGAATGTTTTTGGCATAGAAATGATGAGATTTGCATAGTTTACAATGCTAGTTTACCTTTAGCTAAGGGGGATATACTCAGACTGAGTTGCATTCACTCTAACCTCAGGAAATCTTAGGCTACTTTTGGCACACTGGATTAGACCTTACAAGAAATTATGCATAAATTAGAGGAGATAATAATAGGGGTGGACTAAAGTTGACATCTATAAATTTTTCATTCGAAAGAATATTATTTGCATTTTGCACTATCTTTCTTATCCGGCCTAAGCCCACCTCACTCATATTATCCAGTAACTTAAGAAAGATGGTGCAGAGAACATTCTTTTGAATAAAAAACTAAAACTTACTATCTGCCTCAACCCAACCCCAAATAGTTCCTGCATAGTATATCTACTCATTTTTATACGTAATTCCTTATAAAGTCCAATTCGGTGTGCCAAATGCAACCTTTGTCTTTGGTAATACCAGTAAACTGATGGTTTCTCATGTATTATAATGGAAAGGGAGGAGTGATAACGGCACTTCATGTGAGATGACATAGAGGAGTGCCAAAATCATTTACCTAACCAAGAGAAATCTTCAAGATTCATGGTTTGTAGCTTTGTGAAAATGACAGATCTGAGCATTAAATTTATATGGATATTTGCACAACCATATTGGGATTGAAGCTGCAATATTCCTTTTTTGTTCAGAGTGTTTGTGGATTTCAGGATTCCATTGCTCCTCATGAACGCACCCATTCGGAGAGTGTGATATTTAGCCCCTGTTTGGTGGGGATTAAAATCAGATTTTTATTATTTTGATAGAAGTTGAAAAAAAATGTATGGTTAAAAAGTTGTGAGTCCCATGAAATATATGGTCAAAATTAATTGTTGGCTTTAACTTACCAAACAGGGGCATAATGTGTACTGCCGGCTGATCATGCCACTGGGCTATAAATTTTTGGTTTGGCTTTGCATGAGAGTCACGCATCATCTATCACGCAATATATCTTTTCTGGTTTCTTGTTCCTCAAACGATTTAGAATATATGTGAGCCCTGTGTTCCAAATCATGCACAGTTTGGTAGCTAATAAAATGTTAAAAGTGAACTCATGCACCATCCAATACTTGAATTTTCATGCCATGACCACGTCAAATGTAAGTCTTTGGGCACGGAGACAGCCTTATGCTTTGTGCTCTTCTTGATCTATTTACGACAGGTGATGTACTATTTTCTTGATCGACTCATTAATCTAGGACTTCCTAGGACGAGGGATTTTCAAGGTGTGAGCTCGAATAGCTTTGATGGGCATGGAAACTACAGCATTGGCTTCCGTGAGCAGAGCGTTTTCCCGGAGATAAGTTATGATATACTTGGTAAGCCACGGGGAATGGATGTTTGCATAACCACAACAGCTAATACAGATAAAGAAGCCCATAAATTACTTGCTCTTATGGGAATGCCATTTAGAGAAGGTGGTGGTGGTGGCCCCACAACCGTGGTACGGAAGAAGAAGCTTAAATCTCACCATTTTGACTCAAAGTCGAAATCAAAGCAAAGAACCAAGAAGAGGTAAACCTCGTTCTTTGTCAAGGAATTAAGAGCCCGTTTAGGTTAATTGCAACATGATATTTTGTTAGTTTTTGAAGGTACTGTTATCTGTATTTTTCTGTATTTAGCTTGTTTTTCCCTAAATTTTCTTTCTATAATTTTGAAATTTATGCGATTTGATCATTGAGAGGCTCTTTAATGAAAATCATTCCCCCTTCGCATTTACGCTGAGGACACCCTCAATTCAACATTAGGTCAGACTTAGCATCCTTTGCTTATCTGATTTTGTTACGGATTAAACAAGTAATCTATATTATCAAAAGGAATTAATAACACGAAATAGGAGAAATGTAAGGAAGAATCACACTTGATATAACGTGCTTTATCATCTATTAAGAGCTATTATACCAGGTGTCAGTGTCGAATTGTGCTAAATCTACTATGATACACGAAAAATGGAGGCTCAGCTTAATGCCTTTTATCTAAAATACCCTTATGATATTAGGTCAAATTTCTGTCGAGGAAAAATGTACAATATATTAAAATACACATGCCAAATAATTTTAACACCAACGACATTATCCACAAGTAATTTGCGTTATACCACCTAAAATCTAGTGGCAAGTCCAATGGTGGACTCTCAACACAATACGAAGAGAAAAAGAAAAGAAGAAGAAGAAGAGAAGAAGCTAAAGTCCCGTTTTTTATTTTGTCTAGTTCAGCATATCAAACATACACTGAGAAGCCCATTTTTAGCCGAGTCCGGACAATAAAGATGTAAAAGAATTACTAACACAAGCTTCCAACAATCATAAATCTAAAATCTGCAACTGACTTCAACTCCTTTTTACAACAATCACTACAAAGATAATATGTCAATAACAATGTTCTCTTCCTTCTAGGGAATTTTATGTGATCAATACAGATTCCTCGGGGTATTCTTTTTGTCTAACATCATACAATGACATTCCTCAATGAAGCGGGTCTGGGTTTAGTTTGACAGATTCCATCCAGATGAGCTCCTTGATATTCTCTTCAGTGAACGACGGCTGCTCAAAATTGAACACAAAAGTCTGATGGCAAACAGGCTCCTCGTTGATTTTATGAAGAGGCGCCAAGTATGGATGACAAAGAGCCTCATCAACTGCAATGGGACAAATAAAGCATTGAACATCAGTTGAACGGATAAGCCAAAATAATAATAATAATAATAAATCAGTAAATAGACTTGGATTCTCCTGACTGGTTCCCATAACATTGAAGAAATTCATTGCAAGATTTTGAGCATGCGTAAGTAAGCTTAGAAAGCTTCCTTATAAGTCTGTTCCAAAATTATTAATTCTTTTGATCGATCAAAGTTAGAAGTTACTTATATTTTGACATAAGAATAAGTAACTTTTTTCACTAGAAATTAAGAAAGAGTAAAATATTTTAACATGTTTGGAAACAAGAGTTGCTTAAAACATGCTTCTTCAATTCAAAGCAATCAAGATTTGACCGAAATCAATAGTATACCGGAAATGCGTTTGCTTGGGTCAAAGACGAGCATTTTCTCAAGTAAATCCAGAGCTCCAGGAGAAGTGTTCGGAAATCTGGCAGAGAATTGTTGCCTTGGATACTGCGGAAGCTGCCTAACATATCTTCGGGCATTATCACTTCTTAGAAACCCGAGACTGGCATCATCAGGTGATCCTATAAGCTTTTAAAACCAAAGGAAAAAATCAATGTCAGGATTAAAACAGAAAGTAAACAAAACCAAAAAAGAGGCTTTACTATCTGCATATATAAAGGAAATTTAATTGAGAACATGCCTAATGATTTCATATCCACAGAACCTCAAATTTGAGACAGCCAACACCATTGGGGACACCACACTCTTGAAGAAGTCGACCACGGGAACCAATTTCTCAAGCGATTATTTTAGATATAAGATCTAAAGATTCAGATTAAATTTTTACGACCCAAATAACATATTAGGCTTTTCTAAGTGAACAATTAATCAACATGTCGACCCCATAGAACACAGATATTTAACAAATAACCACAGTATGCATAAGATTCAGATTAGTAGAACAGATGAAGCAGTCAAGAAGACAAGGGCAGAGATACGTTCTCAAGAAGACAAGGACAACCATCAAAAACAGAAGCTTAAACCAGATAAATGAAAACAAGGGAAGATCTAAATTTTTCCTCCACGTATATTTTGTAAAAACATCAGTTTCATTGATTTCTTGAAATGAATACGACTTCCCGTAGGGTTTTAATAGTCAACTGCGCAAGATGCTCAATCTACGTCTGGTATCACTCTGTAGAACATACCTCTGTGATAAGTCTCAACTGATGAACATAATCTTTACCAGGAAATAGTGGCTGTCTTGTCATGATTTCACCAAGTATGCACGCAACTGACCAGATATCAATTGCTGCAGTGTACTCTGAACAATTTAGGAGCAGTTCTGGTGCTCGATACCAGCGAGTGACAACATACTCTGTCATGAAATCAGTCTCAGATGTTGTCCTTGCAAGCCCAAAATCTCCAATTTTCAAATCGCAATTTGCATTGAGAAGCAAATTGCTGGGTTTAAGATCACGGTGCAAGACATTTGCAGAATGAACATATTTAAGTCCTCGCAGAATTTGATAAAGGAAGTACTGCATCATTAGAATGAAAATTCACTTGAGCTATCCCAGTTTTACAACCCAACATGGAAATGGGACCAATTTACTTGTCCACTGATACACATAAAAGCTATCATGCATGGAAGTAAAAAAAGGGCTCGATGCATAAGAACAGTGCAAATCCATGAAACCTAGTTAAGACGCACAGGGAAGTTGCTTTTCAAACATGGTTTTTCTACCATTAAGCAAGCGAATTTGAGCATTGTTGATGAATACAAAAACCAAGGAAAAATATTAGATTAAGTATAGGATAAAAGCATATTTATCTTAACATAGATTTTGTATACAAGTTCCTAAAAACTTACACACACAGTGTCATGTACTCAAGAATGCAAGGGGCAAAAATGTGGAACCTGTCTGGCAAAATCAAGCATAGTTATGAAAGGCATAACTTATTTCAAAACAAAAGAGAGTAATTAATTAGCATAATTTCTTAAGCTTATGAAGGGCATCATACAACCAGGGTTTCTTCGAGTTAGTAGAAGGTGATGTTTCGAACTGCCTTCTTTTCCTTCTTACTTTTTACTTGGTGTCCCTTCTTACTTTTTACTTGGGACACCAGAAATGGGCATGAAGGGAGATGAAAAAAAGTATAAAATCATGCCACATCAGACAAAGTAATGCAGAAGCACCTCCAACGAGTTTACAGATATCAGATCATTCTTTTCCAGTGCACCACAAAATACAAATACTAAACCATTGGTCTCAATTATCTGTTATTATAATGCAGTAAACAAAATCTTCTATTTGTTATGAGAAAATGAGGCCAAACCCGACAATGATCATCAGCTAATGGTTGGTTGGATCGGATAATCTGGTAAAGATCAGTGTCCATTAGTTCATAAACAATGTAGACATCATTGAAGTTTTCCTTATGTGGAGGCCGAATAATGTCTTTAATTGCAATTACCTGTCCAAAAAAGTGAAAAATAAGGAGCCATAAGACAACGACTTGACCAATGGAACCTTCTTGAGAAAATGTTAGGCTCCACCAACAATGAATATTTGAAACCAAGATTTTAACCAACTACCACAAATTAAGGCACTGACAGAAATTGTAAATTGACTGAAAAATCCTAATAGGCAGGCCATGAAATGCCATTAGAATTTTAAAATCTATTTGTGAACATGCTTATCTAATTCAATAGAAGAGTCAGTCTAATTGTCAGTAAATGTAATGCTATAGAGGCGGTGGAAATGTTGAAGGTTTTAAATTTCAAATGAACATTTTTCCTTCTCTTATACATAAAATCAGCAACTAATTATTCAGGTGAATGTACATTTCTGCCAGGTAACCTAATTCAATCTTCAGTTAGCTATTTCCAAGTCCATGCGCTTTTCTTATATCAGTAATCATGGATTTTAATGAAATGAAACACTCATCTCGAAGTTAAAAAAAAAAAACTGCAATAAACTTAATAAAGCAGATAATCAAACATGAGTAAGCAGAGGAAGATTAAATAGCACTGGACGACAACGACAAAATAAATAAATAAATAAAATAAAATGGAGCTCAAATCTTGTTCATAATACTGTCTTATTATATCTAGTACTATGTGCCAAACATGCACTAAGGGTCCATCATCACCAAAGAGATACATCAACATTATGTAAACCAATTTACTATATGTTAAGGTAGAAGATAATAAATATCATCCAACTGTGAGCAAGATAATAAGCTGAATCAAGATTTAGTAATTACTAATTACAAACTGATAACTAGCAATACTTACATTATCATGGTCCATGTGGCGTAGAAGTTTTATTTCACGTAACGTCCTCTTGGCATCTATTATATTGTCAAACGCATTCCCAATCTTCTTAATAGCAACTTCCTCACGAGTCTCTGAATTTACAGCAGCACTGAATCCAATGAAAAAAAATAATAATTAAAAAAAAAACCACATTTTCCTTCAGTGTTAATGAATCAGAGGGAAGAAAAGCTCATACAAAAAAAATTCTAACATACTTATCATCTGCATTCCAAGAAACAACATAGTACTCAAAACTTTTTACAAACATCCAATATGTCAGCGTCCTGTCCGAAATCCCCATTTCTACCACATACGATTATATATGATGTATAATTATATTTGAAAGAAAAGAGGACACTCCCTCGACCGCATATATTTTTCAAATAAGCAGTTCCATCTGTCCCTATGGAGGGTTATATCCACGAAGACACTTCATGTTAGTCAATTAACTTAATGTAAAATCTACTGATGTTTAACCTTGAATTCTATAATTATACTGCAACGTTCCCCTAGTCTCAAAAAGTAATAATGAATATGGCTAACCAAGTACTAGATAAGGCACCTGCCACCCCCTGGAACTTTCTCAAGTGGAGATTCTCTACAAATGGGATCTTTCCCGAAAGGTTTACAAGTGGGGCAAGGATGAGCATTGAAATTGCTTGTTCAGACATAGATGCATGTCCAAAAAGTCCCAAATATAAACTTCAAACAAACTGACTATAGAGTTTAAGGTGCAAAATAAACCAGAGGTACAATGACAGGAGCCACGTGATCACAAAGTCCAGCAAGGAATACAAAATGCATTAAGAAAACCATAGGTAGCCTTTAATTAACTACAGTTTCATCCTCACATACCTTACAGTCATCGTTCACCATAAAATTTCAGAATGCATGTCACTCTTTAAAGAATTATCATCTTTAATGACTTAAGTTGAAAACTACTAGCAACGAAAGCCTCAAATCTGATGCTAAACAAATATGTACTTCACAGTGAATTTAACATTTTTAAACTTTTCTTTACATAAAAACAAATCAATTATTACACTTTTGATGGTTCTGAATAAAAACATTAATATTTCTATTAAGTTGCCAACAACTTATCAAAAGAATCCATAACTAATTGATAAACCTTTAAAACAACAACAACAACAAAAATTCCTTAAATCCCACCAAAAATTTCAATTCTTTTATCATCAATAAACACCAAAATTAACAAATTTCATTTCAACAACCAAAAAAATAAAGTTAAAACAAATAATATCAATGAGCTTAAATTCAAGAAAGTAACAAAGATTTTCTTGAATCTCACCAAACAATCCCATAAGCCCCACGTCCCACAGGCCTGATAGGAACATACTTTCTGGGCACCTGAAAAAGATACCCATAAACATCATACTGCACATATCTTCCACCATGAGTGGGCACTCCTTTGATGTTATGGCTCCCATGGCCATGATCACCTGAACCAGAGCTTGATTCCACAGACATACTATCCCCAAAAAAGTCTTTATTTTCCCCACTTTAACAAACCAAGAAAATGAAAATAAAAATAAAAATCAAGAACCCAATTCAAAAACTTGAGTTTTGCTCGAGAATTTATGAGTGTCGGCGTCTAGGAAAGAAAAATGAGGGGGTCTTGACATTTCTTTGTGATTTCCTCGTAATTACTAATTTATGGAGTTAGAAAGTTGAGAGAGAGAGTGAACTTTTGAACTGGGATGACTTGAGACTACCCGTGAAGTTAATTAACTTTTCTGTGAGGTTGGTGTCTACGAATCTCCAACCATACACCTGGGTAAAGGTTAACTGTATATTTGTGTGTGTGTATATTTATACATACAGTGGCTCCAATGGAGGGTAAATTTACGTTATTGTAACTTGTTTTATGTAATTTATATTAGTTAGTTAAGAAGATCGACTGAATATCTTTATAACATGTCTGATTACATTAGATCACTCACTATCATTGATAAAAAATGATTTATTTAACCGATTTTAATTTATTTAAAATAAAGCTTAATTTCTAGTCAATGATTCTTGCATTTAACTGTCTGACATGTGTGTATATGTTGTACTTTTTATTATATAGAAATACATTGGTTCAGATGGAAGATAAATTAATGGATTAACCGTTTAAGTGGTTGAAAGTTGAAACACATTTTCATGTATGTATAATCGTTTAAAAGAACTGATGGGGTGCCAATATAATGAGTCTATAAGGAGTTTAATGATGTTAGACTATTCGTTATTTAGCAACGAATCAAGCATAGAAACAAAAGAAAAAAAAAATTACGTAACTCTCGTTCTAATTTTCTTCTTTTTCCTTAATTATAGTTAATGTTTCTCAAACAGTGTTCTTGTGTGTGTATATGTTTTCGCGTAGACTTAAAAGAGTAACAATGTCAATGTAATCAGTCTAAGAAAAATGGTTTTCAGTAATCCAGTATACATTCATTAGAAATAAAGTTTAGGTTGGCCTCGTTTATGTGTGTTTTTTCTATATTTCTTTATTTTTATTTTTTATTTCTGATCATAAGTCTTAAATTGAGTAGTGGAATTTTTTAGGTAATGACTAATTTTCATTGGACCAAACAAAAAATTGCAATGTCCTTCGGAGTATTAGGAATAAAAAGATGGAAACTATTCATTTTGAATCAACAAATAACTTAGCAAGAAGAGACGTTGTCAAGATCTTGTCTTAAGTTGGACTCAATCCAACATTTTGTGTGTACTTGATAATTTCATTGTTGTACCTGTAATACGAGGGTCTGATTACATTTATATGGTGAGAAAATTTTGCCCATTACTGAATTCGGATAATTGGCTAAGTTTAGAAGAATCAATTTTAATTTTCACCTAAATTTTGATATATATTAATTCTTTAATTAATGACTTCTTTCTACCATTGCAATTATCATTTCCTCAATTATTGCTTGGTGACCTAAATCAAGATTCAATGTTTACAATATTATCACAATTTTTCCGAAGTTATTCACTATAGCCTTTTTTAAAGGTGATGGAGCCACTTTTATTTTGTAGCATGCTTTTGTTCATTTCAGATCATACTCAAGCACGATTAGTAAATATGTGGGTACATCAAGAAAAGAGGGGATTGAAGATCATCATAAATCTTAATTGTTGAGAACAGAGAGGTAGATACAATATGTGAAAGAGAAGAAAAATGGCGTAATTTTTAACAATTTTTATATGTGAAAGGGAGAAATTTAACCTATCCAAACGAAGCTCTCCACGAGTTTTTAAATCGCAACACCACTTTCAAAAAGTTGAAACCAAGTCTAACGTACCCTGAATGGCCCCCTTTCTTTACTCAATACATAACTTGCCATGTGAACTAGCTGCCAACTTGTAGCCAAATACATTTTAAGTTATAGGAACTTAATCCCAAGTATTTCCTTCTCTGTACAACATATTGCAGATTCCTTGAAGTTCAAAAATAAGTCAAGCCTCAAGTCTTAACTCGGCTTAGAATTTTCACGATCATAATACTACAACAAGGATCCAGCTTTGGACATGGCTTTCCCCTTAATAAACCCATAAAAGGGGCTATAAAACACAAGACAGTGCAAACATGAAGATTCGGGCAAACAACATGCAGATAAAATGACATATACAAACATGAGTTGAAAAAAGAAAATGGGAGAAAGAACTCATTAGCGCAAGCGGTACAAATTATATATATCATTAGCATTACATAAAAGTTCATACATATAACGACATTAAAATTGACAAACCACAACTCACAAGATTCACGGTAACTAGAGCCACATATCTTAAAATTTAGTATATCCATAACCTCAAAAAGTTGAAGTCCATAGCTGCACACTTGTGTATACAAGAGAGAGCCTATATTTAGCATTCACTTCACAGTCAGGCCTCCTACTTTGTCAGTTTTTACTGATTCAGATGCATTACCACCAATTCTAAGGTTACCAAGCAAAGCATCTCGTCCTGTTAGAACAATTTTGAAGAAAACATCAACTTCCTTTGAAAGTAGATCTAGTCCATGTGAAAGTTTCTCTTCCGACTTCCCTAAAACTGATCTCTGGTTCTGCAACATCTCGGCTTCAATAGGGTCGACCTCATTTTGTACAATGGGGTATAATTTTTTGACACTTGCATCAACTGCTTCTAGCTCTTTCAAAACAGTGACCCTTCCGCTCAAGTATATGCTTCTTATTTCAATATTTACAAAAGTCTGCAGACCAGAGAAAGCCTCTGCCCACAGGCATGTATCAGGAACCTGTAGATCAATTAATTTCTTTGCTGAACCGGAGAATGCAGCAGCAAATATACTGCATACAAAAACTGTTACAGCTTTGACTCCATACATAGCGCGCATCAAAACCTTTCCTTTTGCAGAGTTTTTAATCTTCGGTAGGTCTAGCGTTTTGACAAGACCATCCATGATGGAAAAACAATTCTCAAGTCTTGGATTCTTTGAACTAATATGCTGCCTCCATCCGTCCAGTGATGCGAGTGCCCGCACAGAATTCATTGAGTCACCGCTCAAGTTATGCAAGACACATTGAAGAAAAAGGTGGCCTTGGTTGAGTCGAGAGATCTCAGAGGTGAAAGCATTGCAAATATCCAGCAACTTCACACTATTATCAAAGTATACATCAATCCATTTATCATCCCAATCACTGACAGGCAATTCAAGGGCCGTGATAAGCATCTTTATATCAGTATGAATTCCACAAAGGGACTCGATGGCAAATCTCATCCACGATAAGCTTAGGACATCTTCCCTGTCCCTTGGCTTAAGCTTTTTAAGCCTCTCTGCCAATGACTCCTCAAAAGTATTCAACAGAGCGAGAAGCTTTGGGGACAGGTAAGAGCCCTTAGGTAATATATTTCGGAAGGGATTTCCAAATGGGAGAAATGGCCTGTGGGGATCCTGTGGACGACTCATTGAATGTAAAAGCTGCAACAATATATGAAAGACAACCACATTAGATGTAAGAAACAAAAGAATGCATGACACATTAAAATATAGATATTCAAAGGAGGGAGGCTGGTTGGGGAAAGGAAACTTTGCAACCAAGCATTTCAAAGTATTCCAAAATCTTATCTCAAGGAAAGTGCTTGGAAGCTTACCAAAAGATGTCCTGACTAAGTCTAATAAAATGAAAATTAATTCAAAAGTATTCCAAAATCTTATCTCAAGGAAAGTGCTTGGAAGCTTACCAAAAGATGTCCTGACTAAGTCTAATAAAATGAAAATTAATTCAAAAGACACAACTTTTCACTTCTATAAATAATTATCTTTGATTTTGTTTGCATAATGTTTTCCCAGTTATATATTAACAAGATACTATAACATCTACCTGTCCCCTTGATCCTTATCACATGTAAATAACAGATGAATAGGTTAAGTTTTTTTTAAACAATCTGAAATTTCTAATAGTTTTAATTTATACAAGATACTGCAGCCCAAAAATTTTGAGTTTCGAGAACTTTGAATTTCAGGAGATATCACAGTCCAAAAGTGCTGTATGTCACTTTTTCTTTTCATTCAAGAAGTGTGAAATCCGAAGAGAATTCATTTCCTTTCTTATCAAAAAATTTTCTTATGCTGATTTTTTAACCCAACTAAGCCCAAGAACCCTAAATCAAGAAACTTTACAGCTGAAACTGAACTCCCTCTTATCATATGTCCAAAATTATGCCGGTATGTATTGGATCCACCAAGACTTCCCTTCCAGGAAGACAAAAAAAACTAAAACCACAAGAAGAAATGAAAAATGCAATCAAATCTAATTCAAAGCACATGGCTGTACCACATGTCATAATTTAGAAAGAACATAAAATAATAGTTAACAACAAAAACCACCCAAAAATAAAAATAAAAATCCTTATTTTTAATTTTTAATCAAAAGTTCATATCTTCCCTACAAATAAATCTTTGTCACAGATCTAACATAAAGCACATATTATCCAACAAAAATTCAATTCAATCAAGAAAAAAAAAATAATAACAAGATTTAAAATTAAACAATAATCTTCAAAAATACTCACCAAATATCAGATCTTCACCGATTCAAAAGGTTAACGCCCAAAGTTCGATCCGATAATAAAAATTAAAGTCGGAAATCGAAAGTCAAATCCTATGTTCTAACAAGAATATTACACGAACGGAGAAAATACATACACAGCTGCACGTATATATTCATAGAGATAAAAATAATAATAATAATTGGAGGTTGAGGTTGTGGGTCGTACCTGGAAAAGTACTCACTCGCAGACGCGTATAGAAGAGGCGACTTTCCTGGAAAGTGTACGCAAATTAGGGTTTACTCTGGGGAACAAGAAGAAAGAAGGAAAGAGTTGATAAATTGACATTTGCATTTTCGGGATAAAAGTTATAGGTTTACTTTATGTCAGTTAATCAATTTTAATTTCTTTCACTTTGGTCATCTACTTTATATTTTTATTTCAATTCAATTATTCAAGTTTATATTTGATATTTTTATTTTACTATTCTCTCTCAATTTCTACCAAATTTTGTGGACAAATTTGTGGCCTTAGCGAGTGGGGATTGAAATCTCTTCCTAATTGAGGAGGGGTGAAGTGGGGCATTTTTGTTGAAAAAGTAATATATTAAATTAATACATCAAAGTTAATATATATTATAAGAATATATTCAAGTTGAATGGAATTGTAACAACGGTCATAAGTTTCAAGTCTAGTCAATTTTATAGTTAATTTATATTTAAATTTGTTCAATTCCATAATTAATTTATGGTTACAAATTCATTCATGGTTATTGTAACATTATTTATATTAAATATAAAATTAACTAAGAATTTGAAACTTCCCTCATCCTAATACTACTATATAAGGATGTGTTCTCCTCCTTATTCTTCACACCAAAAAAATTGAGATTTCTTTCCTCACTCTATTTTTCTCTCTTCTCTTTGTTACAAGAGTTTAGTTTTTAGTAATGTAGATAACATAATTCTTTGTCCTAGCTTTGTGATAGAATTGTAAAAATTCTTAGTTCTTTTAAAGTAGTAATAAGGTGTTAGTCAATAGCTTTCAACTGTTGTATTTTGAAAAACAGGCGCCATCAAACTTCTTGTACCACAATGGAGACGAATCTATTTTAAAGAAATTATGTACAAGAGTTTAGTTTTTAGTAATGTAGATAATATAATTCTTTTTCCTAACTCTGTGATATAATTGTGAGAATTCTTAGTTCGTCTAAAGTAATAACAAGTTGCTAGTTAGTTGCTTTCAACTGTTGTATTTTGGAAAACAAACGCTATCAACCCTCTTGCACCACGGTGAGAACAAATTTATTTTAAGGAAGCTATGTACAACGAAGGTCTTGGTTCCTTTTAATATCGTTACTACCTCAACAACCATTTCTTATAATTTTATTGTTACTCTGTTTATTGTAATATTTTCTTCCATTATTTTATTTATACAATTCTAACAGTATTTTTAACTTCCATTTTGTATTTTTCCTAACAATTTTATCATCCATAAAAATCGAGACTTGACAAGATGCTAGTCAGTTGCTTTTAATTGTTTTATTTTGAAAAACAGACGCCATCAACCTTCTTGCACCACCGTGAGAACAAATTTATTTTAAGGAAAATATGTACAACGAAGGCCTTGGTTCCTTTTAATACCGTTCTACCTCAACAACCATTTCTTATAATTTTATTGTTACTCTGTTTATTGTAATATTTTCTTCAATTATTTTATTTATACAATTCTAGCAGTACTTTTAATTTCCATTTTGTATTTTTCCCAACAATTTTATCATCCGTAAAAATCGAGACTTGCCATTTTAGGAGAAATAGGAATGTGTATTGTTTTAGCAGACGGAAAAATAAAAATGTGTTACCGTGAAAAACAAAAATACAAGTTGGGTGATGAAATTGAAACTACAATTAAAAATTGATGATCAAATGTGAAAATGGTCAGCCAAATCAGACATTTTCGATTTGATGAGATCCGATTAAGGCGTGTTTGTTGGGAAAATAACAACCCCATATTTATGTCTGTTTATTTGTTATATACATTTTTTTTTTTATTTAAAGTACGGATTTCAAAAAAATATTTTGCCTCGTTCAGCACTCTATAGTTCCATTACGTTTTTTTTTTTTTAAACCAAAATAAATTATTAATTGTATTTATAAGCAAACTATGTACAAAACAAAAATGTCATTTAATTTGAACACATCAAATCTCATCAATAGCATAGTCGGCACGAATACTTCATATACAAAACAATACTTGTTTGATTCTCATTATTTGTCAATTAAAATAAAAAATATGACTGTTATTTATCAAATCAAGCCACCATATTTGACTTTTTATTTTTTGTATGGAACTAGTAATGACTATATTTTTTATTCTCATTTTTATATTGACGTGTATCAAACGGGACCCTAACGTATTTTCTATAGTAAAAGAAAAAAGCTTTGAATTTTCTTGCCCACTAATAGACGTAAAGGACATTTGGTTTTGGTCAAAAAGCATCGTATGGCTGACAAAAGCTATGCCCGATCTAAGGGTTAAGAAGCCTCTAGACCAATCTTTATAATGTTTGGACACAAAGTAACTGTTTCTTGTGCATTAGATTCCTTAACTTTTGCCTTTCACTAGGATAAATTGCATATTTGGTACCCAACTTTTGCTTAAAGTAGTAATCTTGATCTTAACCTTTTTTTCATTTCAATCTCGTCATAATCTTCCATAAACTTGTAGAATCCGTCCCTAAAGGCGGTTTCTGTCAAGTTTCACCGTTAAACTCGATCGCGTAAAATGCACCATCCATTTTCGAAAATGCAAAAATTGTAAAGTACTTAAAATCAATAGTGAACCTAGAAATTCAACGATGAAGAGATTTTGAGGGACAAAATATGCATGTGTATTTAAGAATTTTAAAAATTCCTAAGGGGATTTTCGATTGGTCATTCATCATAAATGTGCCCAACTAATTTAATAATTTTCCATATTGGCAAGAGAAGTACGATGAATGATCAGTCCAAAATTTTATATTGAGGGTCGGTAAAACTTGAATTCACAACCTTTGTTGAACACCACCATGCTTCGTTTGACAATCATTCTATCACATTCTACTACACTATTTTTTCTTTCAGTACTTCTTTTCAATCACATTATTTATTAAAATAATATTAAATGTAAATCAAAAACTTTTCATTATCTTTTAACTACACATTATTTATCAATCACTATTCCATAATGCATTATTCACAAATAATGGGGTTCAAACACTCCTAAATATAAAAATTGCGTTATAAGAACCGGACTTTATTGGGAAGTTCAATTTCGATGTCCCATCTGGATACATGTAAAAAATCAAAATAAAATTTGGAATTGGCAAGATCACTCGAAAAGTAAGGAGAATCAAATTGGGTTTGCCTTCAGTTCAATTTGACCCTTGATCCTTATCTTGTACTGGTCAAAGATCGAGCATGTTATTAAAACATCAATAGTGAGGAGGATAATTTATTTATTGCCTAATACATTCATTTGCCAGCTGAATACAAATAGAGCTTTCACTAATAAATCCAACTGCCAGCTTGTTTTTGCCTCAATCAAATCCAATGTCCCTACAGTAAACCAAAGATAAACTACTGTCCTGGCATTGATAGTGACATAAATGAATACCATTTCCCAGTTCCAATCGGGAAAAGGACTGGATGCTTAGCTTAACATAAAGCAACCAAAGACGAGAATTATCAACACAGAGATAAACAACCTTATATATGAACAATTTGTCAAAAGGGACCACTAACATAAACCTCCAAGCCTCCAAATGTCAGTTATGCTAATAAATTCCCTGTACTTCTACAGTAACACGTTAGTTGGGGATAACTCGAATCCTATCCTGCGCACGCCCAGTGTCATTTATACACTGGGTCGTAAGATGCACGATTGGAACCCTGTACCAAGCGATGCTAAATAGCAAATACATTCTGTAAATGTCTATCTTAGCACGTTAGTCCTACGCCCAGTGTAGATACACACACAGCCATAAGATGCACGATGGAGACACTTGAAACCAAGTGATGCTAAATACCTTCCGTGCGAATATATCTTAACATGTTACTGAGGGTATAACTCTAATTCTATCTCACAACCAATGTTTATAAATTGGGACCTAACTAAGATGCACGAGTGGGAAGTGAGTGCAACACACATCAAAGGTGTGTAAGAATACTTGCCGCACATACCATCCAACGGGACGATGTATAAATACTGGACATAGGATT